>NW_022992054.1:0-230000 GCF_902827175.1 Gymnodraco acuticeps | reverse complement strand
CCAAAAATATGCAATCTTGCATGCAAGGCAAGGCAAGTTTATTTATATAGCACCTTTCAACACAAGGCAATTCAAAGTGCTTTACAAAAATGAAAAACATTAAGAGCATTAAGAAACATATTATAAAATGATATCTAGAAACACTAATTTGAAAGCAATGATCAATCAATCAATCAATGTTTATTTATATAGCCCAATATCACAAATGTTACATTTGTCTCAGTGGACTTCACAGTGTGTACAAAATATCAGTATGACAATACGACACCCTCTGTCCTTAGACCCTCACATCGTACAAGGAAAAACTTCCGGAGAAAACCTACAGTTTAAAGGGGAACATGGGAGAAACCTCAGGGAGAGCAACAGAGGAGGGATCCCTCTCCCAGGACGGACAGACGTGCAATAGATGCCGTGTGTAAATTGAAAAGATAATACATTTGCAACATAGGTAGTCCAAATGTTTGGAAATGCATGTGTGTATAATAGGAAGATGAATCCACGAGGATATCCATCCAGGACCTATGATCCAGGACCACAGCCACGACTCAAGATCCAGGGCTCGCGATCCAGGACAGAGGAGCGCAGGATCATCCATGACTCCGGATCCCGGCGTATATAGACACCAAAAAGAAAGACATTTGGGGAAGCTGGGTTAAACGGAACATGAGAGTACACAGGTATAGACAGAGAGAAGGAAGAAATAAGATGTCCCCCGACAAACTAAGACTATATCAGCAAAACTAGGGGCTGAATCTAATCAGCCCTAACTATAAGCTTTATCAAAAAGGAAGGTCTTAAGCGCACTCTTAAAAACGGATAGGGTGTCTGCCGCCCGAACACAAACTGGAAGCTGATTCCACAAATGTGGAGCTTGATATAAAATGACATTTAAAAACACTCATTTAAAAGCAAAGATAAAACATTTGCGGAAGGAGCCTCATCTGAAGCGCAAATGCGGCGCAGCTACAGTGTGCGTGCCACAGTTTTGCCGCTGCGAGGCTCCACTAGCACCCCCCCCCCCTGTGGCTAAATGTAAGATAAGATGGACCTTTATTAATCCAAACAGCAACAGGGTAAGGGTGAAAAACAGGATAGCACAGATTAATAAAATCAAAAATAAGATCAAAGATACAAATTTAAATAATGTACTTGAAATTCTCCAGAGCTTTTACTCATTTTTTGGTAAAAAAGCCAAAAAGAACTCTAATAATAATAATTCCTTATATTTATTATAGCGCTTTTTCAATGACTCAAAGCGCTTTACATATACACACATTACACATATATCATACATGCAATGGTCAGATACTGTGGACAATACCCACAGGAGCAAATCACATCAATTACTATAGAGTGCTGACACCACAACTCTGGTCTCTGATGTTGACCATGCTGGCCATGTTTCAGTGGCTGGAAGACTTACAGCACACATCTTATTGAGTCACTGTCCTGTGTAGCAGACCTGGGGGTTTTAATGTTTCAGAGCAGGGCAGATTTTACTTTTTAATCACATCGCTAATGGCCAGCAGCTGGGAGTTATTGGATTCTCACAAAGTATACAATTCAACCTGTTGATCTGGACTATAATTTAAAAAGCATGGCCTAAAAAAATATTTAATAAACAATAAGCATCATCTCATCCTCGCTGGGTGTTTTGCCAAACTCCACCCACGCTGTGTCACATTTGGCTTTTGTTATCTGAGTTTTCCTCTCCACTACCGTCAGCATCTTTCAGCGCTGAGTTAGGCTGCTTTTCCTAGCATCAGCAACAATGCTCCAAACTTTGCTAAAGAGAATGGTCTGACATTAAGCAAAAGATCAAAACTCTCCTGTGAAGAGGTGCCAAGCCACTGAGAACAGGAAATATGATTTGGTTTGGAGTTATTGATTATAAGTCATTATTTTTGTATCCATTGAGCACACTTTACTTAATATTAAAAGACATATTGAGGTTAGGATTTAAATAAAGAAAAACATGCAATTTCTCTGCTAACTCAGAGTGTGGCTACCAGAAAAAGTACTGATTTATATGGAGGTAGAAAAACGAAAGGCTAGGAAACGTGTTTTTTGCGTGAGGCCTCACCTCGCGGAAGGGGCCTCATCTTGCGGAGGGTTCTTCATTTTGTGGAGGGAGCCTCATCTGAAGCGCAAATGTGGCGCAACTACAGTGTAAGCGTGCCACTAGCTGGCTCCACTAGCACCCCCCCCCCCCCCCTGTGGCTAAATACAAACAAACACAGGCTACATTTAGAAATATATGCAATCTGTAGGTAATAACGAGTCATTTATATATATATCGTATATCCACCCAGACGCTCAGTTTACCACGTCAACAAGGACAATATTTTAGACAAGATACAAGGAAACAACCATTTAACGAACATCGCGATCAACAGACATACGAGACCAGTTTTATAAGATACAGTATTATGAATGTTACAGCAATAAGTATCTAATATATCTTGATCATTTGTTCTCACATGTAACCGTAGAACTCCTTGTTCCTGGAGAAGCACCAGTTTGTAGACTTTTCCTTTGTGACAAGGCTGATCATAATGTTAACACAAAGCTGCCAAAATTAATATGTCCACGCTAACAAGCATAACATCAACTAATCAGAAATGTCGGCCAGCATTCTGACTCACCGCATCTCTGTTTGATGGATTGGTTTATGGTTTGTTGAGCTGTAAACGTTTAAGGTGACTAATGTGTTGGACATTTAGCTTTATGGCTCAACAGTTGTTTGTTGAACATTTTGTGAAATGTGCTTTTTGGCTTTTGTGAAATGTGGATATGGTATGGTTAGCTTAGCATAAATACTGGAATCAGGGAGAAACAGCCTGTTACATCCACCAGCAACTCTGCTGCTTTTTTATGTACCAATATATAAACAGAAACGTAAAAATGACCATTTAAGATGTTAGGAGGAGAAACGTATCAGAACAGTTTATCCATCTGCTCAGTCTTTCTGCTTGCCATATAAAGTGAGCAAATGCTCTGATGTACATTCAAAAAGTGCTTATTACTGCAGCGATATTAACTGTGATAGAAGATACCAATAGGCAGTAGAGCTCCAGTAATCAACCCTCCTCCAATGTCTAATACCACCCTTGGTCAAAAGCTATTGCACACAGTGCGGTGTTTGTTTAACTTGCCTACCAGATGGCCATATTTACACAAGGAAGCCATGGTATTGCAAAAAGTCCTATTTATGTTGCTTGACAACACTGCTGCTGGAACAAAAATGTTCCCAATTTTGGATAAATAAAGTATCCATCCATCTATTAGAAGTCCATACAGAACCCTCTTCTGTAATGCTGTATGGACCCATACAGTAACAAGTGGTTTTCACTTTCTTGTGGAGTTCTGTTTATTAACTACAATAATTGATCATGGACTCAAGGATACATTCAACAATGTTTCATCAAGAAACACTCATCTCTTTCTTTGTATGTAGTTAACTGCTGTTTTTTTTTTGTTACATAGAGACCTAAAGACAAAGATTGAAAAAGAAGACACCAAGAGGGAGTTGTTGGGGAACCAGAGCAGTCTGATTGAGTCTCACTGTATTCGCTGTCTGGAGCCCTTCAAGTTCCTGGTGAACAGCAGGCGTCAGTGTCTGGACTGCCAGCTGCACGTCTGCAAGTCCTGCAGCCTGTACAACAAGAAGGAGCACGGCTGGGTGTGTGACCCCTGCCGCATGGCCAGGTAGGAGAGGACAAACAACTAATGAAGCCAGTAGTCAGTATAAAAGGAAATTTGAGGAGTGCAGATCTGGATTCAGTACGTACGGGTAGGCCTGTCACGATAAGAAATTTTGTTGGACGATACATTTTCCTGGAAATTATTGCGATAAACGATAATATTGTCGGCACTGTTGTAAGATCATTTTAGACCACTGACATAATGATAATATATATATATATATATATATATATATATGTCAGGTTTGGGGAAAATAGGACTCAAGTGCAGTTAAAAAATAAAAATAAAAGGTTTGTTAACAAAAAAGCGAGCTTTATTATAAAAAGCTGAAGGCATGAAAAAACAAGAAACTAATTAACAGAAACAAAACCGGGGAGCAAGACAGACAGGAACAAACTTACATACGGGAACAGGCAGGAGACAATGACACGCATGGGTGACAGTGACATGAAATGACGACGAACAGACATGGAGCACAGGGGAAGACAAGACTAAATACACAAAAGGGTAATCACAGGACAAGACACAGCTGGGCAGGGGAGGAGAAACACAAGGGCAACAGGTGAACACACTCAGACAAATAGACACACCAGGGAAACTAACGACAGGAAGGCAAACACAGGGAGAGGGACCAGACATTATACAAAGAGGAAAACATTTCAAAACAAAGGTGGAAAACATAAATTCAAAACCATGACAGAACCCCCCCCTCAAGGGACGGATTCCAGACGTCCCAAAAAACCCTAAAAAGTCCAAAACCTCTAGAAGGGTGGGTGGAGGGAGTCCGGAGGACATCCCGGGGCAAAGCATAATCCATGGAGGGGATCTCGGGAGGATGGCCCGGTGGGACAGGCGTAGACGGGATCCTGGACATGACCTGGGCTGGTGTCAATGGGACCACCAACGCAACAGGGCAAGGAGTAGGCAGGGCCCCCGACGGGAGAGGACAAGGAGTTGGTAGGACCCCCGGCGAGACAGGTGATGGCGGGGCCTCCAACGGCACAGGACACAGGGTTGGCAGGACCCCCGGCAGAAGAGCAGCCGGCGGGACCCCCAAAGGCACAGGACATAGGGTTGGCAGGACCCCCGGCAGAAGAGTAGTCGGCGGGACCCCCAACGGGACAGGACATGGAGTTGGCAGGACCCCCAGCGTAACCTCCAACGGCACTTGAGTAGGGATTGGAGAGGGGACTTGAGATGGAACTCGAGAGGTGACTCGAAAGGAGACTTGAGAGGGAACTCGAGAGGTGACTGGAGAGAACACTCGAGAGGGAACTCGAGAGGTGACTCGAAAGGAGGCTTGAGAGGGGACTTGAGAGGGGACTTGAGAGGGGACTTGAAAGGAGGCTCGAGAGGGAACTCGAGAGGAGACTCGAGAGGGAACTCGAGAGGAGACTCGAGAGGAGACTCGAGAGGTGACTCTAGAGGTGACTCGAGAGGTGACTCGAGTGGTGACTTGAGAAGGAACTCAAGAGGGGACCTGAGAAGGAACTTGAGAGGGGACTCGAGAGGAGACTCGAGGGTGGACTCGAGAGGAGACTCGAGAGGGGACTTGAGAGGAGACTTGAGAGGGAACTGGAGAGGTGACTTGAGACGGTCGGTACGCCGACAGGACACGGGGCGCTGGCGTCGGTCGATACGCCGACAGGACTCAGGGAGCTGGCGTCGGCCGGAGAGCCAAAGGGAGACGAGGTGCTGGAGTCGGCCGGTACGCCGACAGGACACGGGGAGCTGGCGTCGGCCGGTACGCCGACAGGACACGGGGAGCTGGCGTCGGCCGGTACGCCGACAGGACACGGGGAACTGGCGTCGGTGAAAGAGTCAACAGGTGACGAGGAGCCAGAGTCGGGACCATGGCTGCTGGGCCCGGTACTTGAGCCGGAACCATGGCTGGAACTGGGGCCGGAAACATGGCTGTATGGGCCGGTTCTGGAGCAGGGACCATGGCTGCTGGGGCCTGCACTGGGGCCGGAACCATGGCTGCTGGGGCCAGAACTGGGGCCGGAACCATGGCAGCTGGGGTCAGAACTGGGGCTGGAACCATGGCTGCTGGGGCCACTGCTGGAATCCTGGCCTTGCGTCTCCTAGAGACCTTTTGGAGGCTCCGTGGACCTCCTAAGGCAAGGCAGGATCCCAAGAAGGGGTTTGAGGCTTGAGGCTGGCACTGAGGGCTGCTAGTAAAAATTATTAGCTTCTCAGGCAACAAGCTCCTAAGCCAGGGCCTGCTACACTCCAGATTGTATTTAAGCTCATAAAGCTCTTGGCTAAATGAAAAAACTGCTGGGTCCATACTGGTCTGTTCGTACTGTCAGGTTTGGGGAAAATAGGACCCAAGTGCAGTTAAAAAAAAAAAAAAAAAGGTTCGTTAACAAAAAGCGAGCTTTATTATAAAAAGCCGAAGGCATGAAAAAACAAGAAACTAATTAACAGAAACAAAACCGGGGAACACGACAGACAGGAACAAACTTACATACGGGAACAGGCAGGAGACACGGACAAGCATGAGTGACAGTGACATGAAATGACGACTAACAGACATGGAGCACAGGGGAAGACAAGACTAAATACACAAAAGGGTAATCACAGGACAAGACACAGCTGGGCAGGGGAGGAGAAACACAAGGGCAACAGGTGAACACACTCAGACAATTAGACACACCAGGGAAACTAACGACAGGAAGGCAAACACAGGGAGAAGGACCAGACATTATACAAAGAGGAAAACATTTCAAAACAAAGGTGGAAAACATAAAACCAAAACCATGACAATATAATAATAATTCAAGTACATCCTTGCAAACAGAACTTTTTATTGAACATTCATCATTGCAAATGAAATGTGAAATAATATTAAAATATATAAATGATATATCATAAATAAAACAAATTAATTAAATTATAATAAATTAATTAAATCACACACAACCAAAACAATAAATTAAATAGACTCAAGCTGGAAAACAGAGCTCTCTCTCTCTCTCTCTCTCTCTCTCTCTCTCTCTCTCTCTCTCTCTCTCTCTCTCTCTCTCTCTCTCTCTCTCTCTCTCTCTCTCTCTCTCTCTCTCTCTCTCTCTCTCTCTCTCTCTCTCTCTCTCTATCTATCTATGTATATATATCTATATACATATATACATACACGTTTTTTGGAAACATGATTCAATTCAACCATACCGCTTTAGCTCCATATGTTACTGTATCCTATAGTTTGCTCAGATGTGGCTGAGCTCTGCCAATGTGTGGTAAATATCATGCTATGCATCTCGCACTTAGACCAGCACTCACCATAGCAGCCAATAATGTCTTACATTTGACAAAAGAGACATATCCAGTCCCTGTGTGTGGGACATGTGTTTTCCAAGGTATTTTCAGTTGTATTTGTGACTGATCTCTGTTTAAGTCTTTAGTTCCTATTTCCTTTACCAGGGTCCTCAAGATCGGCACTTTGGAGTGGTACCACGAAAATGTGCGTGCCCGCTTCAAGCGCTTTGGCAGTGCAAAGGTGATGAGATCACTCTTCAAGAGGTTGAGCGGGGACCACAGTGGCTCTCAGAATTACTTAGAAGGTGAGTTTTTAGTATCAAGATGCCGTTGTCTGTGGTTCTATTTCGTCCCTACTGACCGCCAGAGGCGGTGCTTTAAGCACTGGATATGTCCATCGCGCGCATGCGCAGCTCGAGTACCAATAACAACAAAGTCACCTGTGACCCACGTGACACCAGCTATATCAGCCGGTGTCGTCAGAGGATCTGTTCCTTTCATCTTCTCGCTGCGCGAGAGTACCGTGGCTACATTTTTGTAGCCTACAGCGTTCAGGTTTGAACGTTTGATCTGAGGGATTTCTCTGCAAGCAGCTGGCCGCGTGCAGCTTCGTGACTGACAGTCGGAGCTACGGGTCGTTAACACGTCCTCCAGGAGCTGTGGCCGGCTGTGCGCTGTGCAGAGCCTCGACAGACAGGTTTGTGTCAGCTTGTTGCTGGTGATGGCTGTGTCCCTGCACCCTCTCCCAGCCAAGTTGTCCTGATTGCCGTCTTATTTTTTGTTTGGCTTAGACTTTCTGGTGACGACAGTGTTCCCGCTTCCTCTCCCATAAAGTTGCCCTTATGCTCTTTTGAAAGTTCTGCTTGTGGCGTTGTGCCCGAGCTATCATTAGCATTTGAGTCCCAGCTTTGGCTGCGTCCCTCATTCAGTTTAGTATGGAAAGCCCAGAGTGTCATATTTTAAACCCGTTTTTCATTTAGATGCAGAGAGTAAGGTAAGTACTTTCTATTTCATAGAAGCTAATTATCTGGTCTTAATCTTTGTGTTCTGACTTGGTCACTTGATTGTTAGCAGCAGCCGCTTGGCTAACACCTTGCTGTTAAGCTTAATTATTAACTCAGCCGGTGAGGGCAGTGCTCCCGCTCCCGGTAACATAGGGTTTGATTGCAGTAGCGCTATATCGTTGTAGTTCTGTCTGCTCCTAGTACTAGACTCCTAGCACTAGGATGATATGCAGAGAACATCTTCACTGTGGGTGCTGTGTGCTCTGCATGTGCGGTTACTACTGTAACCATGGCCTACGGTTCTATGCGGGCTCTTTCTTAGAAGCTAATTATCTGGTCTTAACATTGTGTTCTGACTTGGTTGCTTGGTTGTTAGCAGCAGCCGCTTGGCTAACACCTTGCATGTACTGTTAAGCTTCATTATTTAACTCAGCCGGTGAGGGCAGTGCTCTCGCTCCCGCTCCCGGTAAACGCATGGTATGGTTACAGTAGCACTATATTGTTGTATTTACTGCTCCTAGTACTAGACTCCTAGCACTAGGACGATATGCAGAGAACAATCTTCACTGTGTGTGCTGTGTGCTCTGCATGTGTGGCCATTAAGGAGGATTTCATCCTCCCAATATTATATTATCTAGTGGGCAGCCGTTTGGCTGACACTTTTAGGCACCAGCCACAGTTACTACTGTAACTACGGTTCCAAGCCGCGTAAGTACTGGCCATAGTCAATACCGTAACTACGGCTCTAGGCGGTGTAAGTACTGGCCATAGTTACTACTGTAACTAAGGTTCTAAGCCGTAAGTACTGGCCATAGTTACTACTGTAACTACGGTTCCAAGCCGTGCAAGTACTGGCCATAGTCAATACCGTAACTACGGCTCTATGCTGTGTAAGTTCTGGCCATAGTTACGACTGTAACTACGGTTCTAAGCCGTGTAAGTACTGGCCATAGTTACTACTGTAACTACGGTTATGCCGTGTGAGCACTGACCATGGTTACTGCTGTAACTACGGCTCTGCGCTGTTCTCTTCTTTAGAAGCTAGTTATCTGGTCTTAAACATGTGTGTTATTTGACTTGATCTCGCTTGATCGTTAGCAGCAGCCGCTCGGCTAACGTCTTGCGTGTACTGTTAAGCTTATTTATTTTACCCAGCTAGGTGAAGGCAGTGCTCTCGCTCCCGCTCCCTCTGCCGGTAATGCGGATGTAGCTACATCCCTTTTTCCGTGCGGCGAGTAGCAGCACCGCTCTACTCTTCCCGTTCAGCAGGTAGCTGGTGAAGGATGTGTTCCCGCACCCGCTCCCGGTTATGCTGCATCTGGCATTCGTCTCTAACTCAACCAGTGAAGGCAGTGTTCTCGCCCCCGCTCCTGGTAGACGATGAACTGCCTCGTTTTTCCGTTAAGCAGGTAGCCGGTGAAGGCTGTGTTCCCGCACCCGCTCCCGGTTACGCTGCATCTGGCGTTCGTCTCTAACTCAACCAGTGAAGGCAGTTCTCGCCCCCGCTCCTGGTAGACGCCGAACTGCCTCGTTTTTCCTTTAAGCAGGTAGCTGGTGAAGGCTGTGTTCCCACACCCGCTCCCGGTTACGCTGCATCTGGCATTTGTCTCTAACTCAACCAGTGAAGGCAGTGTTCTCGCCCCCGCTCCTGGTAGACGCGGAACTGCCTTGTTTTTCCGTTAAGCAGGTAGCTGGTGAAGGCTGTGTTCCCACACCCGCTCCCAGTTACGCTGCATCTGGCATTCGTCTCTAACTCAACCAGTGAAGGTAGTGTTCTCTCGGGTCTTCGCAGACCTGTGCCCACTCCCAGCAGGCCCAGGGGCCGCTCTAGCAGCCTCACTCAGCCGCCGGATTACAGGGGTGGTCTGCAGAGGTCTTAGCGGCCCACTCAACCGCCTCCCAATGACTTTCGTGCCCCAGGTCGCCCGCCTTCCAGGCGGCCTCATGCCCCAGAGCCGTACCGGCGCCCCCCAAGGGGCTCCAGGGGCCGGGGGGCTGGGCCCTGAAATCCAGGGGGCGGTCGTCGGCTGTTTTCCCAGCAGCAGCTCAGTTACTGGGCGGTCTGTACTTCCGGCCCTTGGGTGGTTTCACACTAACCCAGGGGTACGGACCGCAGCTCCGGCCCCTAGCCTTCGGCTGAGTCTAATTGACAGTCGTCAGCGATCTGGCAGGGGCCCTAGCTCTGGCCCAAGAGTTATCCGTCCTTCTGTCCAAGGACGCAATCGAGCCAGTAAGACCCTCTGCTTAGCCCAGGGGGTTCTACTCGGCGTACTTTCTCGTGAGCAAGAAAGTCGGCGGATTTCGCCCGATCTTGGACCTCAGAGGAATCAATAGATTCCTGAAGGTGCTGCCATTCTATATGCTCACCACTGCACATGCAGAGGTGGAGTGGTTCTCAA
This sequence comes from Gymnodraco acuticeps, assembly GCF_902827175.1. Lineage (NCBI taxonomy): Eukaryota > Metazoa > Chordata > Actinopteri > Perciformes > Bathydraconidae > Gymnodraco > Gymnodraco acuticeps. Next base: position 219,634 of record NW_022992054.1, on the reverse strand, counting down.
CCGTGGACTTGAGGGATGCCTACTTCCATGGGGGCCGGGCAAGATGGTGCCTTATATTCAGTTCCTCCGGCCCTTGGGCAGACTGGCGGCTGCCTCGGCCGCTGGGCCCTTAGGCCTGCTGTCGTTGCGCCCCATGCAGATGTGGCTGAACAGCCTTCACTTGGACGCCAAGTGGCACAGGCACAGGGAAGTCAGGGTGTCGCAGCATTGCCTCCACTCTCTGTCACGCTGGAGGGGCAGGGCCTATCTCCTGATTGGCGTGCCCATGGGCGCTATCCCATCCCGCCAGGAGACCATCACCATAGGTGCATGTCTCTCAGGGTGGGGTGCAGTGCGGCAGGGCAGGACCGTTCAGGGTCAGCGGTCTGCCCAGGAGGGTGCGCGCCAGGTCAACGTGCTAGAGCTTCAGGCTGTGCAGCTCGCACTCACGCACTTTCTACCCCAACTGGGGGACAAGAATGTGCGTGTTCCTTGGGGACAGCATGTACGTTGTTGCTTAGACAACAGTCCCTTCTAGATAGTGGACTTTCTCACTCCACTCTGAATTTATGTGGCTGCTATTTCTGCCCGACATGTTCGGGACGACGGCGCCACGACGGGGTGCCACAGGTCGGTGTCCCTCTTTATGAGAGGGGCTTTACGGCAGCGTCCCCCTAGCACCCCGAGGGCTCCGGCTCGGGACCTGCCCCTGCTGCCGGATGCCCTATCATCTCCTCCCTTCGAGCCCCTGGCCCAGGTGGGGCTTAGGTGGCTGCCCACAAAGGCAGCATTTCTGCTTGCCATATCCTCAGGGAAGCGAGTCGGGGAGTTGCATGTCCTCTCCATAAACGATACATGCCCGAGGTGGGACTCTCAGGCGTTGCCCTTTGGGCAAATGTGGCATTCCTGCCATGACATTGTTGGTATAAGTCATCCAGTGCTTAAATCACCGCCTCTGGCGGTCAGTAGGGACGAAATAGAACGATAGTTACGGCTGTAACTACGGTTCTATGAGTCCCGGATGACCGCCAGAGTTTCCTGTCACTCAGAATTATTGTGTGCTCGCGAGAAGATTCTGGAAACAGATCCTCTGACGGCACCGGCTGATATAGCCGGTGTCACGTGGGTCACAGGTGACTTTGTTGTTATTGGTACTCGAGCTGCGCATGCACGCGATGGACATATCCAGTGCTTAAAGCACCGCCTCTGGCGGTCATCCGGGACTCATAGAACCGTAGTTACAGCCGTAACTATCGTTTTCTGTACAGAAAATAAAAGTGTAACACGTAGACTTGTACCACATACGATTTGCATACCTAAAAAGGGTGGAGGTGTTGCAGTCTATGTTAAATCGAAGTTTCATGTAAAAAATATTCTCTCTACATTACTGACAAAACAATTGTATCTTTTGGCTCTTGACTTGGAAGTATCAAAAGCGCTCCATATTACTGTTGTTGGTTGCTACAGACCACCTTCAGCTGTCAGCGACGCTTTACCATCTTTAATGCAGCTTTTGTCCAGTCTTAACTATACTGAAATTGTCATTGTGGGTGACCTTAACTGGAACTGGCTGCTACCAGCATCTGATAATGTTGAAACATACTGCAATTCCTTAAATCTCATTCAGATTGTTGGCAGTCCCACTAAACCCAATCTGAAATCTCCTGAAAAATCCTCCTTAATTGATCTAATCATTACAAATGCTTCTCATAAATACACCCCTGCTTCTGTATTTGCAAATGACATCAGTGACCACTGTGTCATTGCCACGGTAGGGAAAATACAAAAGTTCCTAAGACAAAACCCTGTATCATCATAAATCAAATCAAATCAAGTTGTATTTATATAGCACATTTATAAACGATTTTTGGTCGAGCCAAAGTGCTGTACATATAATAAAAATAGCCTACAGTAGAGACACTTTACAGCAAATACAACAGCACAGATTGTTCAGAATATCAGTATGAGAAAAATGACACCCTCTATCCTTAGACCCTCACATCGTACAAGGAAAAACTTCCAGAGAAAACCCCACAGTTTAAGGGGGAAAAATGGGAGAAACCTCAGGGAGAGCAACAGAGGAGGGATCCCTCTCCCAGGACGGACAGATGTGCAATAGATGCCGTGTGTAAAATGTGAGATAATACATTTTACAGCATATAGACCGAATGTTAGGAAATGCATGTGTCTGTAATAAGAAGATGAATCCATGAGGATGTCAGCTACAATCCTGAGGAAGCCATCAGGGAAGCAGCATGGCGAGACCCAAGGCAGGACCGCAGAGACAGATTCAGCCACGACCCGAAGTCCACGACTTAATCCGGAACTCAGGATAGAGGATCCAAGACACAGGACTACAGCAAGAGGATCAGCCTCGACTCCGGATCCCGGCGTAGATATAGATACAAAACAAGAAAAAAGATTTGGCTGGGTTAATCGGAACAAGAGAATACACAGACACAGACAGAGAGGGAAAAGGTTATTTGTATAAAAGTTATTCTTGATAACCCTCTAGAAAGATCTCATGAACTTCCCCACTCGATCTATCAAGACCCGAGTAGTGCTATTAGATATAGGATAAGAAACAGAGAGAGGGAGCACAACAACCTATCTCTTCGTCAGATGCACACCCCCGCTTATCTAAGCGACTCTGTACCCTGTTACCCTCTACAAGGCCATAAAGCGTGATATGAAACATTTTGTAGAGCAGGGTTTTTTCCACGACCTGTTTCTATTTGATTGGGACAAAATCAATCTCATTGCAGATGTTGAAACTGCCTGGACATTCTTTTATGATGGTGTTATTAAAATAGTTGATATGCATGCCCCCTTAAGAAACTACAGAATAAAAGGCAGAGACAATGCATGGTTCACATCAGATCTTTCTGATTTACTACACGAGCGCAATGTAGCATGGTCAAAAGCCAGGAGTACAGGCCTTGGGTCACATTGGCTGCTCTTCAGGCAGCTGCGAAATACATTTACCGTTTTTCAACGTTTTCATTGTTACCAAGGTGGTTGCTAGGGACGCTGCTATCGATATTATTTCTGTTATGTTGTATAACTGTTTAATGGTGTTATCTTTATTGCTACCCCCTTCCCCGTCAATGTATAGTGTTGGTCCACAGCGCAAACTTATTAGTTAAAAAACATCTGCATCTAAAATCGTGGCAAGGATCAACGTTATTTTCCCCTGTGCAATTCTCCATTTACTCAACAATAACACATAATTATCCTTGTGTTTATTTATTTGTTTTATTAATAAACACAAGTTGGAGTCCGTCAGGACCGAGGGTCGGAGCAGCTCATAGTAGTTGCTTTAGAGCATTTTACACCCAGAAGTAAGTATTCTCTCCGCTTCGCTTGACAAACCCCGTGATAGTCCTCAAGCTCTGTGATTGGATGTTTGAGTGTGCTGCGAGGGTTACGCAGAGCGCCGAACAGCACTTGAAATGGGATGGAACCACGGCAGACTGTCCAAAACTGGATTTGAACGGGTCCACCGCGTCCCCCCTCCCCCAGAACTACACATGCTGGCTATTGTGTGTTTCGCAACATGTTCTCTATGGCACGTCTCTACTGGGAATTGTAGTTTTAAAAGACGTTTTCAAATTTCCCATAGCAAGAAGTTGCCAGTATTAAACTGTGTACATCCCTGGAGGTTTAGGGGATAGGAAACACTCAAATTTAAAACATATAATTAATAAATGGGTGAAAATTGCTTGTGCCCATAATGGGCAGAATTAATATATACCCACATTACAGCTAAGGTCAGAAGAGCTATATTTAACAGCTGGTCTTATGTCTGTGACCCCTCCTGTTGTTCATTGATAAGCCTGAAACATGCACTTGTCAAGGTTCAGAGGCACATTTTGCAAATATGGCAGTAGCCATCGATCATCTTAAGATAAGATATACTTTATTGATCCCAAGTTGGAAACATGTGCGTTACATCAGCATGTGTAACAGTTGTAAATATGCAGTGGTGTTTATTTGTAAATCATTTAGTATAATCACACAAATTCTGTGTTTTATATTTAATAATTCTGTGTTCTTTATTTATTGATTGTTCAATACCTGACAAGGTCGGAGATGAAAAACTTGGGTCGCAAGACATCTATCAATATGTGTCTATACCTCCACCATTAAACTGTCGTATTCTCCACATTTCTTATACTACATACATCTTATAAGAGTATAATACATATGTATAATATCAGTTAAAATAAGTGCTTCAACATAGTTAACATTGCTGGAGGTATACACACATATTGATAGATGTCTTGTAATGCACTGTTGAGGAACCTGCGACCCAAGTTTTTCATTAATTGCATAACTACACCATAGTTGTGTATATATGTCAATAAACCTTAGAAAATCTTGAAATCTTGAAAGGGATGTGGAAAATAGTCATGATATACAGTCTTTAATTAACTATTAGTAGAGAATAACGAGTAATGAATATACTTTATAGGGATCCTATTAATATCTAATAATAAAAATAAGGAAATGCAATAGCATGCTTTAACCACTAGGTGTCCCTTTATATCATTTGTGCACCTTTATGGTGTAAATACAGCCTATCTACCAATTGGAACAAATATAAAAGTCAGCCAAATTAGTGTTGATACTGCAAGGAGACGTATTGTGTGACAATAAATGTAAGATGTTGTTTAATTGCTGATATATTTATGATCCACCTCACGTTTTCAGTTTTGGCGGCAGTTCCTCCTGTTTGTCTAGAAGTCTTCTCATCAGGGCTCTATAAATAGAGAACTACGGCAGATATGTAATATTTAATGCAGCCGAACCGTGTATTACAATGCCGTTATGTGATGATTTTCAAAGACAAAAGCAAGCACACTCGGAATAAAGTATTGTTTTTTTTTAAAATGTTTTCGGTCTGTTTCCGGTATTTGTTAATGACGATGTGATGTGAGATGTGAGACTGGGTTGGAGAATTGCACAGGGGAAAATAACGTATCTATGCCACCATTTTAGATGCAGATTTTGTTCAACTAATACGCTTGCGCTGTGGACCAACACTATAAATTGGGGGAGGGGGTAGCAATAAAGATAACACCATTAAACAGTAACATAACAGAAATAATATCGATAGTAGCGTCCCTAGCAACCACCTTGGTAACAATGAAAACGTTGAATGAACACAATTTCCTGAAGTAATCTTCGTAATAACTAGCAAACTAAAGATCATGTACATCCACTGCACACATAATCTGAAATAACAACTCATATTTATCGCATCAAATGACATCAAAATGCATTTTAATGGCCAAAGTAACCTTAAAATAGGCATTTTCCACCGAGAATAAAACGAATGTCGGCCATGTTTTTTTTTTTCTGCAGGGAGAAATTTGAAGATCATGTGACATAGCCATTGGAAATGAATGGTGAAAAAGAACGTAGGGATCTTACAATTTCAGAGGCGTTTTTGTACAAATACTACGTCCCAAGTTGTGGACCAACGTAGTTATTACACGTTTAGATGTGAGACTGGGTTGGATATACATAAACAAAAAATGCACAGGATCTTATCGGCTTCGCTCCAATAACTTTTTCCTTTTAACTGTAGCCTACCAAAGATCCGTACTGAACTGGGGAAAAAGGCGTTCTGTTACGGCCCGTCTACACTACAGGCATAAAAAAATCTTGAAGCTGGGCGTGTCTGAAGCTTGGCGATTTTTTGCGAGCAACGCGACCAACAACCAATCACATGAATCTCCCGCCCCCGACATACAAAGCAATAGCAATGTTAAAACGAAGTAAACTGGATATAAAATCCCCAAACAGGCGAAAACCTACCAGTTTCACCCACTGTCTCTGCCACCTCCCTCCATGCCTGCTTCCTCCACTGTCTCTGCCTCCTCCCTCCATGCCTGGTTCCTCCGGTTTGTATCCCGGTAAATAGTTCTGGTCGGAAAGAACCGGGTGATTTGCTACCGTAATTTCTCGTTTGGAATATGAGGAAATTAACTGCGGTCTGGCTCTCCCAGCTTGCACGCGGTTTGATTGGCTAGCGCTTGTACTGGCGGGAATTGCAAAAACAGGATTTGATTGGCTGACGCCAGCTTCGAGCAAGCATCGAGCCTCAAAAGTTGAACATTGTTCAACTTTTGACGCCGATAGACGCTCGCAATGCTTGCAACGCCTTGCCATGCTACCCACAATGCAGTTCGGCGAAGTTTGAAAATATCCTACGTCACCCCATTCAAATGAATGGGCGAAGCGTTGAAAGCATTTTTTGACGCCTGTAGTGTAGACGGGCCGTTACGCTGCCTCTCAAGCTTGAAACCTGCTTCAAACTGAGCTGAAACTCAGAGAGCTGGTCTCATTAAACACACTCAAAGCAACTTTAACTGACCTTGAAGCAGGCCGATGTGTCTGTAAATGCTTTGGCTAAACTTGGTGTATGACTGTGTTGTGATTGTGTGTTTTTTTGTTTTTAATTGTCTGTAACTGTAAAGTTGTCTGTAACTGTGCTGTGCTGTGTAATTCTTGGGCCAGGACTCTCTTGAAAAAGAGATGTTTAATCTCAATGAGACCTATCCTGGTTAAATAAAGGTAAAATAAAAATAAATAAAATAAAATCTCTAACGGGGATCCTTTCAGCTGTTCTGGTCGCTCACGTTTTCCTCTCCAAGAAACGTACTGTTGGTCTATTTCTTACATTTGTCCACCACCTGTCTACGAGAGCCTTCATTTTTTTGTCATTGAGTCACAATAGTCATTTCCTTTCTCCGTCTCAGATAGTAAGCCAGAGGCTGCCAAATCTGTCACAGGCTTTAATCTCTCCCATCTTTTCTCTTTTTCCGGCTCTGGCTCTTCACAGCTTTGCCGAGTGTCACAGTCTTAGTTCCTGACAGAAGACCTCCAATGTCCTTAACTGACCAGTGTGTTGGGACATTAACAATGCAGCTGTACCTCTTCACACATTATTTCCTGAGATTCTAATGTGGTGAAAAGTCCTGTTTATGTTTGCTGCTTGTGTTTAAAGTCTGATGCAGTGACGGCATGAGGCTTTTTCAAAACCTTTCCGGCACTTATTCTCTCTTTTTTAAGTTGCTCACGTAGCATTGCCAATATCCTTTGGCCAAACCAAGAGCATATAAAAGAAATGCCCTTGAAGCACACTTTATCAGCTTTACGAATGATTGTGCACATCAGGGCTCCATGTGAGATCAGAGCATCAGGAGATCAAGGAATTCTGAAGAGACAGGGCTCCTGGTAATGCTTTCGCTGAGTCACCCTGGAGGATTTTTGGACGGAGTATAACAAATATAAAGTTGGTTTGCTGGCTTGGCCCAGAGGGCCTTGTGATCATCCAGTCACATGTGTCTCAATCTGCGCCTGGAATTGGAGGAGTCAGTTGAGCAGAACTACGAGAATCAGACAGAAAGAGAGACAGTCTTCATGTAGAAACAGCGCACAGTGAGCACAGATGCATTGTGTTATTAGACACAGCTGAGAACATGTCAACAGATGCATCATGTTAAAAACCATCAGCCACTCATCACATGCAGGGTTTCATGTGATCGCTTGGATTCAATTTCCCATGCATGACTGTACTCTCACTCACATTCTCTGGCTGTTCTGCTGTGGTCCGCCGGGGCCCCACAGCTCGCATGGTGTCATTCTGTGTACAGTAGCTTTGTGCATGGGGAGATACAACACTGTTGGTAACAGCAGAGTCTTTGTTCACATGTGTTGCATAAAGGAGTTCAACTCGATTAGCCAGCCAACCTCAGCTCCTCTGATTCATGGTGCTACATCTGCTTCTGCTTCTAATTATGGTTTTATGTGGAAAATAAGGACTACCTGAATTACTCCAATTCGCTGAGCTGTTTAGCATAGTTACTGAATTGCAAAATTGCAAACCTAACCTCATTCATTTTCATTTCAAAGTGTAAATAACACTAAATAGGTCATCCTTGTTTCGTATATTTCTGTTTTTCAGACCCTCATGGATATGATACACAGAGCATACCCGAGGTCCACAGTAAGTAGACTGAACTAAATAACTGTATTATCTTCTGACTTGTTGTTTTAAAGTTTGGTGCTTTATGGGCCAAAGAAAACATACATTGGTCATTTTCTAAAATACTTTTCTTCTACTATAAAAATAAATAATGTCAACACTATTGTAAGCATTGGGGTGAGAATTCATGTGTTTTGAGCATGCGCAGGCTGTCCTGAAGTTGTGGATTGTGAGAGTGAAAAAGTAATAAACGGAGGCGCTGTTTGTGACGCTCCACAAGTACAAAGTTCCTGCGTTATTGTGATACAGAATTATCTTTGAAGCCCTAACACCTCGGACGCTACACTATCACTGTTTGGATACAAATCTCCGTCCACAGGAAAAACACAACTGAAGTGTATTTGTGACGCCTCGCACTGTGATGTTAAAAACCAAAATAAATACGTTTTTTACGTCAACACTGAAAATTGAGCTTCTGAAAAATCTCAATGTGAGTTTTACAAAAGCTCAGTTTGCAGTAACCTTAAATGCTGTTGGCAGTGGAGAAAAAGGCCAAAAACATTTAGAAAGAGTTAGATTTTTTAATTCCTATGCACATGGACTAGTGCTCATACTATCAAAGCAGTGCTTTGAGCTAACTGCTAACATCAACATGCTAACTTGGCAATGCTAAAATGCGGATGATAGCACTGCGGGTTAAACCTGTTCACCATCTTACTTTAGTGTGTTAGCATGCTAGCATTGGAAAATTAGCACTTTACAAGTCTTTTATTCATTTTACAGTTATAATGTTATAAAGTTTAAACATTGACTATGCTAGAGAAAAAAATCAGACAATCGTCTGAATTATCGCGACTCTTCTTTTGAAAACTGTCACATTTTTCTAGAAGTAGGTTACTACATTAAATTGTTTGATACATATCTGTTGACCTACATAATTGACAGACGGACCAGCTGAATTTTCCATCCCTGTTGCTAGCATTGCTTAAAATGCTATTAAAACATGTGTAACAACTATTTACCCCAATACCTGTGCACAGGACTGAGACTCTTGAGCTCATATGTAGCAAATCACAGTCAAAATATTTTAAATCACAGTCCTGCTGTGTGCTATTCACATCATATGCAACGGTTCTCAGACATTTTGCAATTATTTTCAGTGAGTCTGGGTGGTCTAGACTGGATTAGCAACCAGGCACGTGGCACTATATGCATCATGGGTTTGTTGTAATCTGGCAATATCCAAAATGTTAAGGTTCCCCTTAATTTTTACCATTTGCTGTCATGGTGAGGGGCCCTTCATCAATACATAATGTGTTCCATCAAATTGCAACAAACAGGATTCAAAGACCACACATGTTATTCCCTCAGGGCCTTTGAGGCTTAGTCCAGCCAAGTGTGTGGTCTTCTTCAGATCCGTTCAGGACTCACATGTGTTCAATACCTATGCTGCTGTATGGTTTAGTAAATATATGTTTTGCAATTGAGACTAATAAAGACAGGTTGAATGTCTGATACATTGCTACTGTCAGTTGTGGGATGTAACTGAGTACATTTACTCAAGTTGTATGTAAGTGAAATGGAGGTACTTTTACTCCAGTAGGCTACATGTTGTAGGAAAATGTTGTACTTTATAGTCCACTACATTTATTTTACATATTTCGTTCCTAGTTACCTTTGCAATTCAGGTTACTAATATAAAATATGAATCAACATACCTTATATATTATTATAGGTTAAGCCCCAAGCCTGTTTTTCAGGTCTCAGGCTCGAAAAGGACATTTCAGTGATATAATTGACATCTCTTTCTAACCGTCAGAACCAATGGAATCGAGGGAAAGTTCCACATACACATACAGGTTACCAAATAAGGAGTGATTGTGACGCGTAGAAAAACCGGAAGCTGCGCTAACCTCTGGTGGCTTCCATTAGTAGCTCGTTTTGATTCTCCGTTTTTTGCATACAAATGGAATTATGGATTATCAATAATTTGTTAAAAGTGACAGACACATTGGATTAACCCAGTGGTTCCCAAAGTGAACCTGGGGGGCGCAGAGGCACATGTGGGGCTTGAGAGACCAGGAGGAAAAATGGTTATTAAAAATAAATGTAAAAAAAAGATTAATAAAAAATCATAATTTTAATAAGCCCCAAGGACCCACTCGGCGGGTCCTTTTTTTTCACGACACTGCGTCTCAGGGAATCTTAATATTTAAGAGCCTATTAATGTGTTATACCAGGTTAACGGGAATGATCTCAGCTAACTGACGATACAAACCATTTTTACCAAAACACAAGTCTCATAAGAAGCATCTAAATGACTCCGGAGCGAAAAATGCTAACGCACTTTGGCACAGAACTCAAGATAAAAGATACCCTTATTACTTATCGTAGCTGCACATACAAGATATCCGATTAAATCTGAGGTTCCACAGATTATTTAGGTATATATATCATCACTGAGCGATCCAAACTCGCGACAGGGGAAGCAAACACAGACATCACAACACGTACCTTTACGGAGCTTCTAGGGAGATCGTCTCACCGTAGCTATCAATCTGATCAAAATACTTGTTCAATGGCATTAAAACGAGAAACAACGCGGCTGAATCAGTTAATCCATAGGTTGATAATGTTTCTGTGGAATATTTTTTTTAATTTATAATCCATAATTCCATTTTTATGTAAAAATCGGAGAGTAAAAGTTAGCTGCTAATGGTAGCCACCAGAGTTATCGCAGCTTCCGGTTTTGGCTATGCGTCAGTCTCACACACACACACATTACCAAATAAGGAGTATGTGGGAGTTCCCCTCGAATCCATTGGCTCTGACGGTTAGAAAGAGATGTCAATCAGCAAAATCGAGCATGGGGGGCCAGAGATAGGTCAAATCACCCAAATGACCCCAGAAGTGGGGTTTTTTTGCTAAATCTGTCTAAAAAGGTCAAATTTCACTTGTTTTGCATCAATCTTGATACAGGGTACTTATTATAGGTTGTAGTTTGGATTCCTAAAGCTTTTAGTCTACCATCCCATCATTCAAGGGTGGTTTTCACTATAAGTCATCTTTTTTTGGACGGACACAATAGTGTTCAATCTGAATTTACTTTAAAATAAAAACATCTATATTGATTCTGACACTTCTACATCCACTTCACAGGTGTAACCTTGCTTTGTGAAAAAAGGTTATTTAATTTAACCTTTTAGAAGGGAAGATATGGTCATTTGTTCTGGGAATGTCATTTTCGAGCCTGAGACCTGAAAAACAGGCTCGGGGTTTAACAGGTTAAAAATGATTGATTCGAAAATAATATGATAAAGTACTATTACGTCTGGGTCTCTATGTTTCATTAAAGCTCGGCTCTGTGTGTGTGTGGAACGAGCCATTTTGTGTGCGTGCGTTGTTAGCTTCTGGTCCACGGAGCCTCCAAACGGCTCCTAAAGGAAGGAGTCGCAAGGCCAGGTTAGCAGCCCGAGCCCAAAGATCCATGGTCCCCAGTTCTGGCCCCAGCGGCCATGGTTCCGGCCCTGGTCCCGGCACCAGCAGCCATGGTTCCAGACCCAGTTCTGGCCCCAGCAGCCATGGTTCCGGCCCCAGCAGCCATGGTTTCAGCCCCAGTTCTGGCCCCAGCAGCCATGGTTCCGGCTCCAGTACAGGCCCCAGCAGCCATGGTTCCAGCCCCAGTCCTGGCCCCAGCAGCCATGGTTCCAGCCTCAGTCCTGGCCCCAGCAGCCATGGTTTCGACTCCAGCCCCTCGTCTCCGGCCGACGCCAGCCCCCCGTGTCCTGTCGGCATTCCGGCCAACTCCAGCTCCCCGTGTTCTGTTGGCGAACCAACCGTCTCAAGGGGGGCTTAAGAGTTAAGCTACCCAGTAGCTTATGAAGTAATTCAAGTCAATCCTACTTTGACCAATTGCATCCGAACTGATGAACACATTGATAATTGAAATATATTTAAAAACATTATTAAAACATATCTGGTGATTATAATGGGCCATTCTGCTTGATGAGTACTGTATTACTTTAACTTAAGTACAATTTCGGTAGGACTTTAACTTGTAACTGAGTACTTAACACGCATTATTGCTGCTTTAACTCTAAATAATTACTTACTTCTTCCACCTCTGACTACTGTGGTCTGGGAACATTCAGGGCTCGCCTGGATTGTGTTCACATTGACATATCGAGAGGGAGAGAGAGAGGAGATAGAGAGGAGGGAGGGAGAGAGAGGGAGAGAGACAGACAGACAGACAGACAGACAGACAGACAGACAGACAGACAGACAGACAGACAGACAGACAGACAACCAGGTTTCAAACAAAGTGTTAGTTATAAGGGCAAGGGTGTTAACTGGGCATCGACCAATCAGAGGGTCAGTGGTTCCATCCCCAGCTCCTCCTAGTGCAGACAGTATTGAGGTGTGTGTGTCACTTTGAATAAAAGAGCCAGATAAATGGCATGAAATGTAATACAGTGATTCATGTTGGAAATGATAGAGAAGTCGTGCTGTAAGTGTAGGCCCACTGAGGCTGAGCTAATCTGACATGTTGTTCTGTGTGTGCTTTCAACTGTATCTGTGGAGCTCCTTCTGCTCCTCTCTGCAGGGTATGTTGTTGGCCAGTCTCTCCTTCCTCTCTCTCTGGAACTGTAATGTAGAAATGCAACTCTCTCATAAAGAGGGATTGAAAACACACCACGTTGCTTTTCAGTCCCTGTGCTGTAATTTTTCTACCAGATGGAAATAATATAGCATTTGATTTTCTGCAGTATGTTGCACAACAATCTTGTTGTACCTATATTCTACTTTACTCTAGAGTTCTATTGAAGGAAGTGTAAATCTTTACTTTGGATGGTGAACTCACTCTGCATTGTGTGACTCTATGTTTGCTAAGAAATGCATGCGCACAGAGAAACGCCTCATGATTCTCTTTAGAAAGCTCACTTTGTTGCGCAGTAATTTGTTCAACTCTGTTAAAGCTTACTGTGTTTTTTCTTTATCAGCAGATGGATATGCGGAGCACAGTATGGACACTCCAGAATCACCGTGCTACAAGGAGGTACGCCAACTCTTTCTTATTATTCAGAGAGTATGTGCTTTAATATGTACTGCTTAACCTTTCTATGAGAATAAACTTAATAAACAGGCAACTTGCAGCTTTTTTTTATAGGTTCCCACATTTTAGTGAGTTTGTGGCCAGCAGTAAGCATTGCAATGATATGCATCATTTAACAAGAAGCAGAAATCAATGTGTCCTCAGAAAGCTGAATATTACAGCTCTGCTGTTTTTCTCTGCAAATTGACATTGAGACCTCGACATGTGGAAACCTACAAACACCTGACTCACTTTAGTTCTGTTGATATGTGGCCCACACCAAACATATTTCCTGGTTCTTATTTAAACTCAGTTCAATATCTGTTAAGAAAGGTAAGAAAATCTATCACATTGAATGGTATCAATTTAAAATATTGCAGATTTTCACGCTCTTAGTGTTTTTAATATCAATTTAACAACTGATTTTACACCATTCTTCAAATTACTATTTAAAGCAACACATCTGTTGACTACAGATAGATAACAATATTGTATGTTGTATTATATTGTAAGTATGAAGCTACAGCCAGTAGCTTAGCTCAAAATAAAAGGAGGTAAAACAGATGATCAAAACTGCAAAAAAGATCATCTGCCACCGTCGTGATGACAGTTTTCTTATTGAATAACAATAATTCATAACTATTCAAATATTGACAACTCGCTGTGTAATTGTAATGTTTTAGGATAAATCTGTTAAATATCACACTCTTGTTCGTTTGTTTGATTTGGTATGTAAGGTAAGGGGGAAAATGTTATATGATTAAAACTATTTAGAAAAACTAATTTAGAAATAATAATAATAATAATAATAATAATGCATTTCATTTATGGGCGCCTTTCAAAGCTCTCAAGGACACCTTACAGAGCATAATTAAAAACAATCAACAAAGAAGAGCACACAGTAATACAAGACTTAAAAAAATACTTAAATAACAGAGACTTAAAAAAACAGAGACTTAAAAACAACAATCAGTTTAGCAGAGATTAAGAAATAGAATACGCCAGTTTAAAAAGGTGTGTTTTCAGGCTGGATTCGAAGGGTGGGAGGGAGTCCATATTGCGGATGTCTTGTGGGAGAGAGTTCCAGAGACGGGGGGGGCAGAGTGGCTGAAGGCTCGTGACATGGGTTGATCAGGCGGGCAGAAGGTACAGTGAGTTGGAAGGCAGAGGAGGATCGGAGAGTACGAGAGGGAGTGTCGATGTGAAGGAGCTCAGAGAGATATGGAGGGGCAAGAGTGTGAAGGGCCTTGAAGGTGAGGAGCAACACTTTGAAGTCTATGCGGTGCTTAACGGGGAGCCAATGGAGTTGTTGGAGAACCGGAGTGATATGATTAATGAAAGGAGTTCTGGTGGTGATACGGGCGGCTGAGTTTTGGACCTGTTGGAGCTTACGTAGGGATTTCTGAGGAAGACCAGAGAGAATGGAGTTGCAATAATCGATACGGGACGTAACGAGGGCGTGGACGAGGATGGCGGTGCTGTTGGGTGTGAGTGACGGGCGGAGGCGGTTAATATTGCGGAGGTGGAAGTAGGCAGATCGAGTGATGTTGTTGATGTGAGCTTCAAATGATAAGGTGCTGTCAAGGATGACACCCAGACTCTTAACTTGGGGGGAGGGTGAGACTGTGGAATTGTCAATAGTGAGGAAGAATTTGTCAGTTTTAGCCAGAGTGGACTTGGAGCCAACTAGGAGAAACTCGGTTTTATCACTGTTGAGTTTTAAGAAGTTGGATGAGAACCAGGATTTGATTTCCAGTAAGCAGTCGGAAAGGGCAGTGGGGGGGAGAGTGGAAGTGGGTTTGGTGGAAAAATAGAGCTGGGTGTCATCCGCGTAGCAGTGAAATTGGATTGCGTATTTTCTGAAGATATGGCCGAGAGGTAGGAGGTAGATGATAAATAGGAGGGGGCCCAAGACAGAACCCTGAGGAACACCAGTGAAGACTGGATGGGACTGTGATTTGAAGTGTTTGAGTTGGACAAAGTGAGTACGGCCGGAGAGGAAAGATCTAAACCAGGTGTGGGATGTGCCAGTGATACCAATGGAAGATAATCTGTCAAGGAGGATTTGGTGTGAGATGGTGTCAAAGGCTGCAGTCAGGTCAAGGAGGATGAGTATCGATAAGAGCCCAGAGTCAGCTGCTACTAGGAGATCGTTTGTGATTTTAACCATGGCCGTCTCTGTACTGTGTGAGGAGCGGAAGCCAGACTGAAATTCTTCAAAAAGATTATTGTTGTTCAGATGAGTGTGGACTTGGGCTGCAACTGTTTTTTCGAGTATCTTGGAGACAAATGGTAAATTAGAGATTGGGCGGAAATTATTCAAGTTGTTGGGGTCCGCACCAGGTTTCTTGAGAATAGGGGTTATTGCACCTGTTTTGAGGGATGAGGGGACGAGACCAGAGGTAAGGGAGGAGTGAATTATCTCGGTAATTAAAGCGGAGAGAGAAGGTAGACATGCTTTATCTAGGTGGGTAGGAAGGGGGTCAAGCTGGCAGGTGGATGATTTTGATTTCCGAATGAGATTTGATATTTCAGCGACAGTGGGAAGTTCGAAGCTGGATAGTGGGGAGGAGAAGGGAGCATACGGAGTTGAGTGAAGTGATGTATAGCTGGAGGAGGTCAGTTGCTGGTGAATATTTGTGAATAAATGTGAGCTATAGGATCCCAGCAGGGTGAGAGTTGTCTGTTTCATAGTTTCCCATTTCAATTTTTTTCAATTACATACGAGAGGATCCAAACTTAATTTGCAAAACAGACATGAAGTCCTCTGTAAGCATGTTGCATCAGATCTATGTACCGCTGACAGCTCCTGCCTGTGCTGAGAAGAAGAGCTAGGCCAGCCCTGAACAACTGGAATGCCTTGACTTTGCCTTCTTCACTGACAAAATCATGAAAATTAGACAAGCAGTCAGTTCCTCAGTATCAGGTACAACAAATGTGTTGTCCCTGTGTCCACTAAAAGTCAATTCAGACATCATGACACAGTTCCGTCTGATAAATGCTAAAGACCTGGAAGACATTATTCAACATCTGAAATCCTCCTCCTGTAGCCTCGTGACAGGATTTTTCAAAACTGTTTTTCATTGCTTGGTCTCAAATATACTACACATAGTAAACAAGTCTCTCCACTCGGGTGTATTTCCACAGGCCCTGAAAACTGCAGGAATTAAACCGCTCCTAAAAAAGCATAACCTAGACGCAACCGTAATGAATAATTACAGGCCAATATCAAACCTTCCCTTTTTAAGCAAATTGATTGAAAAAGTGGTTTTTCAACAGTTGAGTAATTTCCTGTTTTTAAATGACGGTTTTGATGTGTTTCAGTCGGGCTTTAGACCTAACTACAGCACTGAGACTTCCCTTGTTAAGGTCTTAAATGACATCCATTTGAACACAGACAGTGGCAGAATATCAGTGTTAGTATTATTAGATCTCAGCACTGCATTTGGTACTGTTGACCACAGCATAAGTGACCTGCTCTATCGAAATCAGTCGCATTGACCCGAAGACACATGTTGAGTTGTATACACTGTTGGAAAGAGGACATTCCTAGCTTTCTAATGATATCAGGATTGTTTTTGTACTCCAAATATTAAGCAAAATATGTCAAATTATATAAAGACTGTCACGAGTTATCATTTGGAGAAAAAGGCCTTTAAAGTTTCCTCTTCTCTGGAATCCATCGATCTGATATTTTCGTTTGGATTACTGGTCTGGGGTGTGTGTGTTTGTGTATTTTTGCGTTTGTGTGCATTGTTTAAATAAAAGTTTCATATTCTGAAAGCCAAGACTTTGTTTATTTAAAATCAAACAAAACACCGAACCCCGAAAAACTATTAGCTCTAAATTGGTTTAGTTCCTACTTAAAAGACAGAAAAAACTTTGTCTCAATAGGCAACGGGGTTCCTCAAGGCTCCATCTTAGGACCTTTGCTTTTGAATATCTATATGCTACCACTGGCTCAAATGATTAAAAACAGCGATCTAAGCGATCACATCTATGCAGGCGACACCCAGATTTATTTTTAAATTACACCAGGAGACTATTCTCTGATTAGAACACTGAGCAAGTGCATTGAGCACATCACTGACTGGATGACTCAGAACCTTCTCCAATTGAACAAACAAAAAACTGAGATCATTGTTTTTGGAGCAAAGAAGGACTCGTAAAAGTAATCAGAGCTTCAGTCGGCAGACTACAAAGTAACTCACAAAGCAAGAAATCTAGGTGTAGTGATGGACTCAGACCTGAATTTTAACAGTCACATTACAACAGTTATTAGGTCTACTACCACCTGATGAATATATCAAGGATTAAAAAACTAATGTCACAACAGGATTTAGAAAAACTTGTCCATGCTTTTATTTTCAGTAGACTCGACTACTGC
This sequence comes from Gymnodraco acuticeps, assembly GCF_902827175.1. NCBI lineage: Eukaryota > Metazoa > Chordata > Actinopteri > Perciformes > Bathydraconidae > Gymnodraco > Gymnodraco acuticeps. The sequence goes on along the minus strand of NW_022992054.1, from coordinate 202,180 downwards.
AATAGTGTATTCACAGGGCTCACTAAAAAATCGATCAGAAAGCTGCAGCTGATTCAGAACGCTGCTGCACGTGTCCTCAGAAATATTAAAAGAGTGGATCACATCAGTCCGGTTCTGAAATCATTACACTGGCTTCCAGTCGGCCAAAGAATTTATTTTAAAGTTCTATTGCTAGTTTTTAAATCACTAAATGGTTTAGGGCCAATGTATATGAACGATCTCCTACATAATTATGAACCATCAAGGTGCCTCAGGTCTTCTGGGACGGGTCTGCTCTCGGTTCCAAGAGTAAGAACAAAACATGGAAAAGCAGCGTTTAGCAATTATGCCCCGACACTCTGGAACAAACTGCCCGAATCATGCACGTCTGCAGAAACTCTTACTATTTTCAAATCGAGACTGAAAACATATCTTGTTGACGCTGCTTTTAATTGAGCTGTTCATTTTCACACTGCAATATGCCATTTAAACATGTATTGTATACATGTTGTGTTTATTTTATTATCTTTGCTTTTAAATGCCTGTTGTAAAATGCCATTATATAATAGTTTTATTTATTCTTAAAATGTCTTTTAATTTCTTTTGTAAAGTACTTTGAATTGTCGCGTGCTGAAAAGTGCTATATAAATAAACTTGCCTTGCCTTGACAGAGTTAACTTAGGCACGGTCCAACCGGCACTGGCAGTGATGCATTATGGGTAAATACCAGGCTGTCATACGTAATCCTTACTTAAAAGAGCTGGGGCCGAGTAAAGAGAGCCTGTAGAGCATAATGAGATGGTAAACAGGAGCACTGGGTCCACTGGAATTGGTCATAAAAGCGAGACTTGCATTGTTTAGACCACAGGCTCTGGGTAATGAGGGAGCTAAACTTTGTTTATTTCTAATCACTGCAGCGGCTGCTCGGTACAGAAAACTGGCTCCTGGGCTCTGCTGGGCCCACAGAGCTTTGCCTGTGTTTCCAGTGTGACTAGGGTTCTGTTTATATCTAATATGATTGGACTTTTGATGGATGTTCAAAAAAGAGGCTTCCTGCATCTCTCGTTTGGTTTTCACTTGCCCTCTACTGGTCCAAATATGCACTGGCTTCTGTAACCCTTCACTCAAGCTCGTTCCTGACAATTGCACCCACAATGCACTGCAGGGTGGTAGTAGGAGTCTGCAGGGTGCTGAGGATTATTCAGTAGAGAGGATCCTCTATCTACAGCACAGGGTTGAACATGTATGGGTCTTAAATAAGTTGCTGTCCTTCCAGGTTACAGAGCCCTAGTTTGTCCCTCACATGCAACAACATCAGTAACAGCAAAGCATCTGTTTTTTCTCAGCAACCCACTTACAACACTAACTGCTGTTCTGAAAAACTCAATAACCATCTGTCTGCTGGACCAAACAAAATCACTTTATATTATTCATCCAGAATGTTAGAATAGGCTTTGACACTAACAATAAATAAAGAACAACAGTACGTTTTGTAAATGGTCCTACAGGTTGTTACCTCAAAATAACAGTATGATGGTTACATGTCATGTGCTTCATTTGGGTATTCTCAATCGATTTGCGTTGTGATTTCTGAATCCTTCCCAGCATCTGTTCTCTTCTTTCTCTCCTCTGTACTCTCTACTCTATGTTGGTGATGGTGTTTCCCTGTCTGCTCTCCATAGATGAAAAAGGTTAAAAGGCGTCTTACTGTCGATCCTTTTGATTTTGAACTGGGCCTTGACTGCTTCATCGAGTCCAGAGGACGGCCACTTCAGGTAGCAGCTGCAGAACGTGTGTCAGCCAGACCACCAGCTCTATTGTCTGTTTCTGCTTTAGCTTGTTTCTGTTTTTCTTCTTTGACAAACAGTTTCTGGCAATATTACATTAGCGCTAAGCCATGTCATTATTCATTCTCGTATCTGGCTACAATACACTCATTGTGCATACGTGTGTTTGTGCACAGACACTAAGACATCTTGTCAGCTCATTAACACAACGTTCAACAACATTTAAGCAAATTTCAAGAGATTCAAGTGGCATGAAACCAACTCACGGTGTCATCACTTAAAGATGAAATAGACTCTTCAATCTTCGGTTTTCGTTCCTAAAAGAAATCTGATTAACTCTGAAGCCGTTTTTGGCCATGACCAACATAGAGCCCACCACCACACGACAGCTGGCAAACTAGGTCAGACACCCTGAGTTATTTAAAAAAAGAGAAAAGATAGATGTAGTCATTACATTTATCAATACGTGTATTTTACATAAATCAATGTTTTACAACAACTTTAACCAGCTTTACTGATTATTATGGTAGCCCATTGTACTTTCTAATCTTGTCAAGATTATTTCTATTATAAATAAATAAATACAAAAAATGTTATTAGTGTAAATAATAATATGTGCCACTTTTAATGATTTTACTGTACAGTAAGATAGGTCCACTTCCTAATTATTTTTTTTATATAATAAGGTATTTTTTGTATCTCAAATGTATTAATGTAGCTTGGAATTAATTTGAAGCAACAAGTCCTTTAGTGATTTATTGATTGATATTATACCTTGCTCTTACTTTATCCAATCACCTATGTGACAACCGCAAAGCCTTCACACACCTCCTCCCTGATGCTAAGCTTTTAGCTAAGCCTGGCCAGCATCATCATCTCCACTGTGCTTCATCAGCACTCACCACTCTCCACCCTCTTCCTCAGGCCCCAGTCTCCCATGATCTGATGGATGGGGGGGGGAGGGAGTCCATGCTTGCTGAGGCGGACATGGCGTCTGTTTTTCACCAGATTTTGGATGAGAAGCGCAAAGGTCTGGACCTGAGGATGGCTCCACAGCAAGGTAAAGAGAGGAGAAACACTTTCAACGATCATTGGTGCAAAGGCATGTGAAGAATGTATACAGACGAAGAGAAGTCACATCATGAACAGGTCACATGCACAATGATTCCTTTTGGCCTATAGGACACTATAAGAAATGCATTTTCAAAATGTATTTTGTAATCAACATAATGTCATGATCCGTCTTTGTGTTTCCTGTTTTCATTTGAAAACGTTTCCTTCCCCTGGGTTATGTCTGTTTTAACTTCCTGTCTTTTGGTTTCCCCGCCTTTTGGGATTGTTTGCCCCGCCCTCAGTCTTTCCACCTGTGTCCAATCACGTGCTGCCCTGCTGTCTTTACCTGTCCACTCCAGTCTTGTCAGATGTGTCCTGTCCGTTTGCCTGTCTGTCTCTGTATGACTGTCAGTGTTTCTGATGCGGTCTCTCTGCATTTATGTGTCCATTGCTGATTTATTTTGTTACTGCTCTTGTACCTTGTGCCATTCCGGTTTGTCTTCTTTCTTTTTCTTGATACAGTCTATGTTGTCCTCTATGTTTGTGTGTTTTACAGTCTTTGTGATTAGCTTTAGTTCATTAAAGCTTGCTTTTGTTTTTTATACCTGTCTGTTTCTAGGTTTTAGTCTAATCTCCCTCTAAATGTGTTTTCTTCTTCAGCAGTTTGACAAACTTTGACCAAAATTGTCCGTTATTTATGTAGCTGCGGTAATAAATGAGTTCTACGCATGATATATGTATCAAGGGAACTGAATACAGCGTTCAGGCAGGGCCCATGTTCATTCCTCTGAAAGTTGCTCAGTGGCACATCTGAGTGTTGAGAGTGTTGCCTCAATGCCGGCATACTTCCTGAGGGCTGGGTTCTCCCAATGGTCAAGGTGACTGAACAGAATGGCCATTTGTTTTTCTATTTGTATTGTGTGACATTGATATAATACTCTAATTAAACCGTGATATTGACAGAAATGTGGAACAGTTTTGCTAATTTGAGCTCCTGACCTCATATTTTCTCCAGATGACCTTGGGTACCCGGAGAGCCAAACTATTCCCTCTCGCTCCATGTCCCAGCTCAGCTACTCCTCGTGTGGCAGTGGCAGTGCATGGGGCCCTCAGGGCAGTTATCTGCCGGGCCCTGAAGAGTCAGAGGAGGATGACCAGCTCTACCCCCTCTACCAGTCCCATCTGGGCCCCTGCAGCCACACCTCCCAGGAGAGCCTGAACGCACCAAACGCCCCACCACAGGTTTGTAATATGATCCCTATGAAATACTCATTAATACAGATTTAGCCCTCGTAAAAAAATTAATCATAAAACCGGTTGCCTGTTAATGATGCATTCAGCTCGTAAATCATAACACATTTTTCTCACCCAAATAATAAGACATAAGCTTTATTATTTGGACAGAAGGTCAAAACAAATGTTGTGGTATCGCCCACCACTATTCTGCACGTATTAACACAAACAGTACAAAATAATATATTTTTGGAATGGCCAGAGGATTCGGAAAAAATTGTGTCATGTTTGGTGGGGGCTGAGTAAAGGATTGAAGGTTGGGGAGTGGGTCAACTGCATGGTATGAACGACCCACACAGGATATAATGTGGCTGAAGTGCCTTGGGACCCGGGGCGTCCGGGCTCAAGGTTGGGGCACTTCTTTAGTCTCTGAGTCTACATTCCCCCCCAGGAAAATGTATCCAGTATATTTTAGATGTGTGGCCACCGTGCTATGCCTTGAGCAACGGTGCTATCTCTAACTCTAATCCTGCTGAAAGAATATAGAGAAGAATAGGGTCTGGGGAGGGGGGGAGGATTGTGAGAACTGAGACAAGCTCCAGAGAAAATGTTGGACACGCCTACAGGTCTGCAGGAGATTGGATCGTGAGAAGGGAGGCAATGTCTTCTTCCTGAAACTAAGCTGTAAAAACATTTTTAGAAATGTGACATTTATTCATCAAAATGTCCAACCTCCTTACACAATCCAGTCCTATCAATGCACAGATGTTCTGTCTATGAATTAATTTGACTGATGATTTAACAATCCATGTGGCTTTTATTGTTGTATTTTTTCTTGGCACATTTTAAAAGCCTCTAAAAAAGCATGTTAGACCAAGAGGCACTAAAAACCATTACAACTTTTCTTTTTATTTGTCAAGCCAGTCAAGCAGTAGGGGCTTGGACCTGGAGCCGTAGGCTCACCGGTTCAAGTCCCCGAACAGACTTAAAATATGGAGTGTGGACTGCTACTTGGAGAGGTCCCAGTTCACCTCCTGCCCTGCCGTGGTGCCCTTGAGCAATGCACCGGTCACCCCCCACTCCCATTGCTCCCCGGGCGCTGTACAATAGCTGCCCACTGCTTCTAGTACTAGGATGGGTACAATGCAGAGGCCAAATGTCACTGTGTGCTGTGTGCTCTGCATGTGCGACCATGAAAGAGGGTTTCATCCCTCCAATTAAAAATAATTATGCTGGCTATCCATTATATATTTTTTATTAGATATAAACTGCTTAACCAGATATATTCAGGTAAGACAGGACAACGTGAGAATTGCAATAAGCTAAATATGACCACATGATGTATGTATATGATGTCACTGAACCATTCTGTGTTAGAGGGACATTTCCTTTTTCTTCAAATGAGCAATAAAGTGCAAGGTAAGATAGATAAACAGAACTATAGGTTTAGGAGTATATTTCTGAGTAAAAGATTAAAAGAAAAATTGAAACTTCTCTTCATTTTGCAATTTGGTCTTTCTAGCTGCACATGTTGCTTTAGAACACACTCACAGACAAGAGTTCCTCAGACTGAGACGTTGAGTGAAGGGGGGGGAGGGGATACAGCTGGTAGATGAGAGGGAGGTCTCGTACATTACATCAGTGTCTATTTATTTGATATACATATATCAGTATCACCTGACCTGATCTTTGACATGAGGCCCCATCGTGCATTGTGGGCTTTGAAACGCCCCCATTGGACATCACTATGTAACACGTGCACTTCTCTTGGTTAGAGCTACAACCCACTGTAAGTGATATGCTGACCATCTTCAACAGACTGGGCTCTGGTTTCAGACAGAGGGTGATAAGAGGTGCAGCACAGGCATTATGAGACACTAAATACAAATATGAACCAAAAATGGCTTACATTATAGTTTAAACATGTGGCCACTGAACAAGCTGTCTTGTTTGACAGGTTTGAGTGAGAAGAGTCTGATGGAACAAATACACTTCTGTCTACACAGGGAACCCAGCTTGCTTTAAGTCAGTGTTTCTCAAAGTGGGGACCCTGGGGGTCGCAGAGGTATGACAGGGGGGGGCGCGAGAGACCAGGAGGAAAAAATGTTATGACAAAAAAATAAAAATTGAAAAAGATTTTTTGAAAAGAAAATTGTTATGACGTCGGCATGACCGGCGGAAGTTAAACTTAGAAACCTTAGAAACCTATGAGGGTGCTGTAGGACACAGGTGTGTAATGTACATGTTGAGGATGGAAGCTCAGTAGGCGGCGTCAGGGGGGCGCTAGGGGGTGCTGCAGGTCCCCCTAGGATAGTCATCTCACGCCTAGACTACTGCAACTCCCTCCTGGCTGGTCTACCTGCATGTGCCATCCGACCTCTGCAGCTCATCCAGAATGCAGCGGCTCGTCTGGTCTTCAACCTTCCTAAATTCTCCCACACCACTCCGCTCCTCCGCTCCCTTCACTGGCTTCCGGTAACTGCTAGAATCCACTTCAAGACAATGGTACTAGCATACCATGCTGCGAATGGATCTGGCCCATCCTACATCCAGGACATGGTTAAACTGTACACCCCAGCACGTGCACTCCGCTCTGCATCAGCCAAACGACTCGCTGCACCCGCACTGCGAAGGGGACCCAAGTTCCCATCAGCAAAAACACGTGGGTTTGCTATCCTGGCTCCAAAATGGTGGAATGAGCTCCCCATTGACATCAGGACAGCAGAAAGCTTACACACCTTCCGGCGCAGACTGAAAACTCATCTCTTTCGACTCCACTTTGAGCGATAGAACTATTAACAAAGGACTTATATACTAATAAAGGACTGGCTTATCTAAAGCCAGTTGAGTAGCACTTGAAATGTTTTTGCTCTATGAAACCTGATGTACTTTTATGATTCTGTTTTCTTCAAGGTTGTATTTTGTTGGTCCAACGCACTTATTGTAAGTCGCTTTGGATAAAAGCGTCAGCTAAATGCAATGTAATGTAATAGCCATAGCACCCTCTAAGCACCCCCAAGAAATGTATGTCTTTTTTATTTTTATGTGTGATTCGAAAATAATATGCTACAGTACAAGTACGTCTGGATCTCTGTGTTTCATTCAAGCTCGGCTCTGTGTGTGTGTGGAACGAGCTACGCTAACTTTTTCAACAACAAGGTGGAGGGAGAACTCTCGCCTGTCAGACTAAGAGGTTCAGATAACCTCAGCTCAGGTGAAATAAAGGACTCTCTCAGTGTTCAGATTACCCACTGAGATTAGTTATCTCAGTGGGTCTCAAAACGGTTTGGTCACAATTAATGTAAACAATTATTTCCGAGACATTTATATGATCATTATAGATATAAAAAAATAAGAGAATAAAGAAAAACAGTTATGAAATACTATGACAGTAAAACAAGAATACAGTTTAAAAGGGGAGTGATTTGTAAAATATCCATAAAGAAAAAGTAAGTCTGTTTACAGTTCTGTTTCATATGGGTGTTGAGAGAGGTATCCATAGATCTCTTCATTTTGCTCTCAAAGTGCACCAGATTGATGCTTTTAACTTCAATATTAAAAAAAAAAATCTTCCCGGGGGAACATGCCCCGGACCCCACTAGAGGAGGTGAGGACCCTCCTATAGGAGGTGAGAACCCCCTAGAGGATGTTAGGTCCACTCCCCACTTTGTTTTGGTGGGGCCCGACTTTTTTTTTCTCCAAAGCCTGACGGAAAAAGTTTGAGAACCACTGCTTAAGTAGATCCTCATGATTAGGTAACCTCTGGTTATGGTCAGAATGAGGGTCATGGTTTATGTCTGAGAATGAGGACAGGAGGCATGATTTCAACACAGTCTGAGAGGAACTGTCTGAGAGCTCACTTTGAACATGTGTCTTTTGACATGTGACTTTCTGATTTCACTATTCCCGAACCCAGGGACCCAATAGGGAAAAATATCATTGCATCGACCCATTATCCAAGTACAACTTGTTTTATTTCCTTAAACTACAGAAAGCCTTAGACACATGTGGGTAAAAATACCTGCTGATTCATTTATTGTTTATTCTTCTTTGTTTATGACTTGTGGGTGGGAAAAAAGTTGTGCCAAGTGAGTGTTCATTATTTTAATACCCATTTGAAGAGGCTGGGTGACCCACTACTCCATGTTCTAATTGGACTCAAATTCATATTTTGAGTTTTATTCCTTTTTGGTTTTTCTTTTAGCTAAAATCTTTTAATTTTCCATATTTCTAGACAAAAAAAATGCTACCGAAAAGAAAAAAAAAACTAAAACTGCTTCTCAAAAGTAATTTTAGAGCGGACTCTTTCCATTACAGTGAAATGAGATTTGGGGATGAGGTGATTGGATCAGCCCATAGATGCTGATGATGTCTTATTTGTTCACTCTGAGTGAAATTAATATTATATGACATGAAGATTTCAACAGTATCATGTTAGCTCTAAAATCTTGTTTTGAAGGAACTATTAATACGTGTGGGTTAACTTTTCTCAAGTTTTCCAATTGATGTTCATTGATAAAATAATTGGTCTATGATTCTGAAATCCTGCTAAAGTTTCTTTCTTCATCATATCTTATGTTCATCATCTGTCTGTGGCTGACTGACTGTCTCTCTGCAGATCACTGACCTGAACAGACGTGTGTCAGCCATTGAGAACCTCTTAAATCACTTAGAGCAGAATGTCACCTCCACATACGACGAGGTAAGTCCATTAAATAGCTCACCGTAGTTGCCAAATTATCCTCATATTCGTCGTCAGACCCTTTGTTTACAGTAATTATTCAAAACTGCAGACATGTTAGGGCAGGATACATGTACATCATAATCTGCTCTCTAATCTGTTTCTAGTTGTACTTGTTCCTGCTGTTAGCGTAAAAGTAAAGAGAGATCTGTGATTTGTCTTTGTATAGTCGGCTACGTGCGATGATTATTGGTTTTTGTATCTTTAAAGGGATGGGTTCGTGTTTTTGAAGTTGTGTTTTACGGGAAACTTATCTGTTGTTGGTTTATTGCACATTGCTTAACTTAACTTGACTGGTGGGTCACCTGTAAGTGTTCTCTATATTTACTGTAGGCAATATACTCATTATGAATAAGTAAGTGGGTTCATTTATGTGATAAATTCGTTATATTTTGAAATATTTATATTCGCTCCGAATATTGGGGCTCTCAGTGCTTAGGCCCTCTGATGATGAAGAGGGGCAGACTTTCCATTCTCCTCTCAACAGTGATTACTATGTCTGTTTTGTCATCAGAGAATGAGCAAACTCACAAAATCAGCAAACTGTAAGCTCAACTGAAGCTTGTCTGGTATTAAGTGGCTATTCTGCTACAAATGCTAGATTTAATAGACTGATATATTTCTTCTCGCTTGTGGTAAAGCACAGCTTTAATCAATTTGCATATAGCACATTGAGCAGGTGTTCTCAGAGCAGACTGCACGCAACACGTCCGTGTGAGTGTCCATCTGATAGTTTAGAGAGGTCTCATGCTTTCATACATTCATGGACCATATTATAAATGTAGCTCTCCTATAGAGCTGCTCCTGTTTCAGCTAACGAACCTTGGCCAGAAAGCATGGCAACACAGCCGGTCTAGACAACATGTCTGTCATGTGCAGTTTTTTGTGATGACAGTGGCTTTTACCAATTTGAAAATTATAGCAACTGTTGTAAAAACTAAAACAAAGACAAACAAAATCAGACTTCTCCTTTTAGCCAATGACCCAGGCTCACCCCTCCCTACACGCAGATTACGCAGACTGCGTGGGGCCTCACCTTGTGGAGGGGACCTCATCTTGTGGAGGGGGCCTCATCTTGCAGAGGTGGCCTCGTCATATGCGCAAATGCGGCGCAATTAATCTTATGCGCAAATGCGGCGCTACTATGCACGCCAGTTTCCCCGCTGCGGGGCTCAGGCGCTAAGACCGGACCTGGAGGGGCCTCTTCACACAATGTTGCGTGGGGCCACAACTTGGCCCCACGCAATTTAGATTCTAAATTATGGTAGATAACAAAGCCGGGTATTCACAGTGTGTACAAATTGTAACATTTTGATCGCATAAGATACTTTGTTCACCGTTTGGTTGTCCTTTGCTTCACACGTCAAAACTTTTGCCCACAAACGTATGTGTGACATCAAGATGATTACCTTCACTTCCTGTACCCATAGGCTAAAATTATGACTCATGAGTGGGTGGGTGGGTGTGTGTGGGGGGGGGGGAGGCGTTGGTAGTCACACGGCTCCATCTCCATAATATAACCGGCAAAAATGTAAGAATTTCATGCATCGGCCTAGCAGTGGGAAAATGGTTGAATCTGGTGGAATAGAGTAGAAATATCAAATATCACCACCTTCCTACTTTTCTTCTAAATGAAATGCTGACATTACAAAATGCATGGTTTTATACTGCAATGACAGTGAGATCAAAAAATGTGGTTTGAATGGAAGTCAATGAGGCATTTTTAGGTAGTATCTGACACTACGTAAAAAATAATAATGCAGTCAAATCTATTTTGTTGCTAATCTTTGACATATCCAAGACTCTAATAACCACCAAAGCCCCATCTCCCTACTAATTATTATATGGAAAATAATTGAAGTTTTGTGTTTTTTTGTCATTAATTATATCAGTGGGGGGCGCAGAGGCATGACAGGAGGGGCGCGAGAGACTAGGAGGAAAAATTATTGATTCGAAAATATTATGATACAGTACTATTACGTCTGGGTCTCTGTGTTTCATTAATGCTCGACTCTGTGTGTGTGTGGAACGAGTCATTTTGTGTGCGCGAGAGAGAGAGCGCACACCGGTACCGGAGATCGTTGTTAATAGCTTTTGGTGCTAGCGAGCTACGCTAATGGATATAAGGAGTTTTTTCAACAACAAAGTGGAGGAGAGTCCTCTCCTGAGAGACTGAGAGGCTCAGTGAGCTAAAGGACTCTCTCAGTGTTATCTCAGTGGGTCTCAAACGTTTTGGTCACCATTAATGTAAACAATTATTTCCGAGGCACACGTTTATATGATCATTATAGATATACAAAAATAAGAGAATAAAAGAAAAACAGCTATGAAATACTATATGACAGTAAAAAAAGAATAACGTTTAAAAGAGTGATTTGTAAAATATCCATAAAGAAAAAGTAAATCTGTTTACAGTTCTGTTTCAAATGGGTGTTGAGAGATGTATCCATAGATCTCTTCATGTTGCTCTCAAAGTGCACCAGATTGATGCTTTTAACTTCAATATTAAAAAATAAATCTTCCTGGGGGAGCTTGCCCCCGGACCCCCCTAGAGGAGGTCCACTCCCCACTTATAAAAATAGCACTTGCTTACACGTATATGCCGTGAGCTGATATCAAGCCTTCATTGTAACAGTCGCGGGTACACTGTTTATTTGCGTGGGGAGTGTTGCAGTAGAACATTCCTCTGTAGCACTGGTACATTAATGGGAAACCCTAAATGTTTGAGCACCCTCTATGAAACGTCAAGCTACCCCACAGCACCCCCAAAAGAAATCTCTGGCGCCGCCACTGAGCATGACTATTTGTGTTGGGGGGGCCCGACTTTTTTTTTCTCCAAAAGGGGGGCCTGACAGAAAAAGTTTGAGAACCACTGAGTTAGATAATTAAAATAATGAAACAGGCATTTAAAGGGTTAAAATCCAGATTTTGTTTTTCAAATGTTTGGTAGTTTTGAGCACGTTAGAAGTTGTTTAAGTGATTCATGAAAAAAATTTAAAAAAGTAGAAAAAAATATTGATGTATGATGATTTAATAGCAGTTTTTTGGGGCGTGTACATTTTTGCCACGAAGGGGTCCAGAGGGTGCAAAATGCATCACGAGAGTATACAAAACATGTAAGAGTAAACAACAATGGATTTAAAAAATGTGACTCAAAAGAAGACTTCTTACAAAATGCCATGCCAAAAGCTGTAACACAGCTGAAATGATCACCAAATCAACAAACAAAAGTCAGGAAAAATGTACAAAAATGCCCGAGGAGGGCTCAAACAAAGGGATACAACTACCTCCACCAGCCAAAGTCTGCATCCTTTGAGATTCTGATCCTAAGAAAGGACATGCAGCGTAGATAGGAGCGTCACTGTTCAAAGGGTGGGACCTCTGCCAGGAGGGATATGTTTTTGGTTCAGTTTGGTTGTCTGCAGTAGTGGTTAACTATATGACACACATTGAATGCTTTGAATCAAGCAGTGTATTTTAAATCAAACAAAAACACATAAACTTTAGGTGAAGACACAGAGCAGGGGAGTCAAACTCATTTGAGTTCAGGGGCCACATACAGCCCATTTCATCTCAAGTGGGCCTGACCAGTCAAATCATAGCATAATAACCTATAAATAACCACAACTCCAAACTGTTCCCTTTGTTTTAGTGCAAAAAAGTACATTCTGAAAATGCTCACATTTAATGAACTAACTTTTTACAGAACATAATGAACAACCTGACATTTCTAAAGAAAGATAAGTGTAATTTTAACAATATGATGCCTCAGTTTATCATTTACACATGCGATCTAGAAATGATTTTACATTCCTTTCCACATCTGTGTAGTAATCCTGACTACCTGAACTGACACACCACTGTACAAACTTTTTTGTGCAGTTCTCTGTAATTGTACACTTTGCAAGTCATCCTGTGGGCCGGATTGGTCCCTCTGGCGGGCAGGATCTGGCCTGCAGGCCGTATGTTTGACTCCCCTGGCACAGATGTGTCTCTCAACCACATATTCCCTGCTCTGTCCGGCAGGCGAGCGAGGGTCCTCAGACTCCGAGCAGCTCCTCTCCTCCTCCTCAGTGTGAGGACGTGGACCTGGAGGAGCAGCAGCTGAGGCTGAAGCTCCACCAGATGACGGACAACATCAGCGACCACAGCCTGAGCTCTGACGAAGACGAGCCCAGCAGGCCACTGTCCTCCCAGGACATCCCAGCATGGAGGAGCCACGAGGCGGACACCAAGCCCACCAGAATACCTACCAGACCCCCGTCCAGAAGCAGCATCATCCTGTGCAGACTGGAGGCGGAGCAGCCTCAGCTCACCGACTCTCAGAAGGTACAAATGTCTATTAAAAAAAAAGCGCAACATCAGCCTAGAAAATGACGACCACACACAAGCATTTAATGCCATCTTTGTCATTCACATACATAATGTAGTGCACATGTGGATTTTTGCATATACTGTAATATAAGAAAACAGCCTAGCTCATGAATCCACTCTAAGCACATACTGGAGTCATACATCTAGTCACTCAGTGTGTATTGCTCCTGTGCAACCATTACTCTCAGAACAAAGATAGGATTAGAAAAATAACTCGCTCTTAGTCGATGTGCTAAGTTGCCTGAACTATTTAAACTGGCATCTCTTTTCCTCTCAAAGTCACACAGCTACAGTACTATACTGAGTAACGATTTAGTGTTTTCTATTTATCATTTTACACAGAAAAGTTCAAACTGCATGGCCTCTCTTCAGGATTTAAAGTATCACATAACATAAGCGCTTACAGCAGGAAACCTCCTCTGAAGTCCGAAGCTGATAAGTCCCAGGCTTGTGAAGCTTTTCCAGAGTGACTGAAGGGGGCAAAGGTCAGCTGAACTCTGATCTCCCAGCAGCCCTTGTGCGCTGCTTATTGTCAGACCAAATAGTTGTTCCTGCTTTATTGACTACAGATAGCTATGGATGTCAACTCTCCAACAGAATATGATGCTAAGGGAAGGTGTTTTCCTATAAACATACTGAGATCTGTTCCCTGCTAGAGAGGATGTTATATATTGTTCCAATGGAATTGTATTGCTTGACAACAGCTTTGCTCCATTACTTCCTGTCAGCTCATGTGATTGCAACAGTAACAAAACTGGGACACATTTAGAATGATTACAACTGTGAGATGGTCTACAGGTCCGATTCATCATTTCAGACATGGCTGATCTGGACTATTTCGCAGATATATAGGTGAGAAAGAGATCTGGAATCAGTGTTCAAGGTGGACTATTGCTCCATAACAGGTCATCCTAAATAACAAGTTAGGTTCTTCGGTCATTACCTTCCAAATTAATTCACAAAAGTATTTTTGCTGATCCGAAATAGTTGACAGGACTGCAAAAAATCACATGACTGCCTTGCAATCTGCCATATCTTTTGTTGAGTGTAGGCACTACAACCAAGTCCCCCAAACGAAAGCCATTTTGAGAGAGTGGTTCAATTGTGTAATTACAGACTCAGGGTGCAGCATGTGATGCCATTAGGTACAAAAAGACGGTCTATAGATTAACAAGGAAAAACAAACACCTGTAAAACAATTTTATAATGTTTTTTGACAACCTAATGTTACTGGAGTCGAGAAGAACTGCAATATTACATTATTTTAGCCCCATTGACATGTTCTGGCTTAGCTGGCAGATGTCTCTAGTGCCATGGCTCTATGGGCCCCTTGGAACTGAAGATTATCGGTTGCTTTTATTCCTGAAAGTGAAACTTTTTAGGCTTCATGTGTGAGGCAACATCTGCCACACTGTCAGTGTAATTGATGTGCTCCACCTTGAACACTGATTCCAGATCTCTTTATCTCCTCTATATCTGCAATGATCTAATAATGGCTGAGATATTGGCCTGTAATAACGGTGAAAAGGCACATAAGCACTACTCTCTTGAGTTGCCTAAAACATTTCCCCCCCGTGTTCAAGGTTTCTTTAATGAATACATACCATGTCCTACCAACCCCACAGCTACTTACTACCACTATTTATGTTTTATTATTTCCTCCCATTTCTCTTGTAGACCCCCCCCCTGGAGAACGGGTCCCAGGCGGGCTTCAGAGGCTCCACAGCCCTCCTGGTTGAGCTGGAGGACAAAGTAGCTCAGGCAGCTGCCAACGTGCAGAACGCTCAGAGCGAGGTGAGGAACAACTGAGGCTGAGATCAGATTAGCGGCCATGTTGGATCTGTTTGACGATAGTGGTCACTCTCTCCTCTCTCCAGGTCTCCTACATAGAGAACAGGATCGCTGCCCTGAACGCTGCCGGCATGCCCGTGGACAAAAGAAGACGGGTAAACACATTTCTTTTATTTGAGTCTAAGCAGTTTAAAACCATTATGTTTTCATGTATAAGATGCATAAGGGAGTTATTTTTGGAAGCAGGGCAGCTTTAATTCTACTGGTCAACACTATAGGCTTGTTTAAGATGAGCCACAACAAGAATGTGCAGGACTGAGATTCAGCATTGGAAAGTGTCGTCAAATCCACATATTTACATAGATGCTCATTTATGTTATTATTCACCATAAGTCCAGATATGAAACATAGACTTGTGACTTATTATCTTGAGTCTGAGTCTAAATCTACTCTAATGTTTATTCTAATTGTTCTAGAATAGAACAATATAGATAAGTTCTTTCAAGTTTTAAACTCTGCTTGAATGCCTTCGTAACCTTAAGCATCCATCTGTTGGGATTCCACATGTTTATTTATCACTACAATAAACAGTATTTTATTCCTTTACAGTATTTAACTTTACATTCTGATTTTGGCTCATTTTATTCTACTTGACATATATATAGTTGAATTGTTACGCATGTACCTGCACAGGGTTCACTTCACACCAGTGGCGAGCCGTCAGGGCCCTCTAGGCCCTCTCTGAGGGCCTAAGATATTCTACAAAATAATATTTAAAAAATCTGTTTACAGTTCTGTTTCAAATGGGTGTTGAGAGATGTATCAGTAGATCTCTTAATTTTGCTCTCAAAGTGCACCAGATTGATGCTTTTAACTTCAATATTTAAAAAAAAATCTTCCCGGGGGAGCTTGCCCCCGGACCCCCCTATGTGAGGTCCACACACCACCTGTAAAAATAGCACTTTACCCCTGCTTACACCTATATGCCGTGAGCTGATATCGAGCCTTCGTTGTAACAGTCGTGGGTACATTGTGTATATGCGTGTGGGGATTGTTGCAGTAGAAAATTCCACTGTAGCGCCTGGTACATTAATGGGAAACCCTAAATGTTTGAACACCCTCTATGAACCGTCAAGCTACCCCACAGCACCCCCAAAATACATCTCTGGCGCCGCCACTGAGCCTGACTATTTGTGTTGGGGGGGCCCGACTTTTTCTCCAAAGGGGGGGCCTGACAGAAAAAGTTTGAGAACCACTGCTTTACACAACCCGATATCACGGCAAGATGTGAACATGTGACGATTTACCAGCTGGGAGACGTGAAGATGTCACGATTTCGTCCCTTCAAACGTGACAGCTACACGGTATTGTTAACCCATGTTAACAAGTGGAGAAATAATCGGAAATACCAAGCAAATGCTACCCCGACGTAATGATTTATTTTGTAATAGCCACACTCGATTACGCCGATATCACAGCTGATAGAAAGGGACACCTGGTGGTTGAAGCACGTTATTGAATTGTATTATTTTATTATTAGATATTAATAGGAGGATGTGCAAAACAGACAAACTAATAAGGCTTAATTTAAACATTAAAGAGTACTTTAGGTTAAGGTCTTCTTTTGAATAAGAAAAAAGCTTTAAGAAGAATATGGAGGGATGAAACCCTCTTGAAACCGCAGGTCCTTCCTTCCTGCAGCGGTCAGACTTTACAACCAGCACTGCCCCTAGTAGACCCTCCTACACACACCACAACACAGACTATAACACCCCTTGCTGCTAAATACAAACCAACTTTGTGCAATATGTGCAATATATATATGCCATTAATAACTGTGTAATTTATACCTGGCCACTAAATCAATATATATGCCGTTTTGTTTTTGATCTGTATTTTTGAAAATGATGTAACTTTTTATCTTTTTTTTAGCATATTGTTTATTATATTATAACTTAGTACTTTTTTAGCATATTGTTTATTTTATTCTAACTTAGTACTTTTTTAACGCATGTAAGATATGCAACACTAAGCTGTCTGTGGCTCTTTCCTGCTGTAACGCTGCACACTTCCCCTCTGTGGAACTAATAAAGGTATTCTGATTCTTTAATGGTCACACATGCAGAGCACACAGCACACACAGTGACATTTGTATCTACAGATAAATATTAAGCCTGACAAAGTACTTAACGTCTAATATATTGCTTTCCTGCAATGTTAACTATGTTTAAGCACTTATTTGTTTATTATTAAACTGATATTATACATATGTATTATACTCTTATAAGATGTATGTAGATAGTATAAGAAATGTGCAGAATGACAGTTTAATGGTGGAGTATACACACATATTGATAGATGTCTTGTAATGCACTGTTGAGGAACCTGCGACCCAAGTTTTTCATTCATTGCATAACTACACAGTAGTTGTGTATAATATGATATGTCAATAAACCTTAGCTTATAAAATCTTGAAATCTTGAAAGGGATGTGCAAACTAGTCATTATATACAGTCTTTAATGAACTATTAGTAGAGAATAACGAGTAATGAATATACTTTATAGGGATCCTAATAATATCTAATAATAAAATAATACAATTCAATAACGTTCTTCAACCACCAGGTGTCCCTTTCTATCAGCTGTGCACGGTTATGGTGTAAATACAGCCTATCTACTGTACCAATCAGTGTTGGCGGCAGTTCTCCTGTTTGTCCAGAAGTCTTCTCAGCAGGGCTCTATAAATAGAGAACTACGGCAGATATGTCATATTTAATGCAGCCGAACCGTGTATTACAATGCCGTTATGTGATGACTTTCAAAGAGAAAAGCAAGCACACTCGGAATAAAGTATTATTGTATTTTTTAAAAACGTTTTCAGATTTCACATCACATAAACACCAAATCCCAGCATGCATTGCGGCTAAACCATCCAATCATCGAGCTGAGGATCTTGTTACGTCTATTTCCGGTTTCGTTTATGACCGATGTATTTTGTTTTACACACATTCCTTCACATTTACATTTTAATGTGCATTAAAGTATTTCGTGAGGCCTTCTAACATGTTTTCAAATATAACTACGGTTGTAGTTGAAGAGTTTGTAAATTAACATGAACCGAAGCTGTTGCCTGGCAACTCAATCGCACAACGTCACGTCCGTTAATTCCACATCCACACGCACGGATTAACATCGATTTAATACATTAATGTAGCCTTTGTTTATGCTAAAAGAGGTGTCGACCAGCTGGGGCAACAAGAAAATCACTGTAATCGAGTGTGACTATTAAAAAATAAATCATTACGTCGGGGTAGCATTTGCTTGGTATTTCCGGTTATTTCTCCACTTGTTAACATGGGTTAACAATACCGTGTAGCTGTCACGTTTGAAGGGACGAAATCGTGACATCTTCACGTCTCCCAGCTGGTAAATCGTCACATGTTCACGTCTTGCCGGGATATCGGGTTGGCTTTACAGGAACTTGCTTTCCTGAATGAAAATGTTCCATAGATGATGGCATAACGCATGCTGCTTGAGAAGTAGTTTGGCTGCCTGAGAGATGTAGCAAGTTATACATTTTCTGTGAGTAAAAGTAGATTTCTGGCGATACAGTCAATCATTATCCTGGTGATTCTTTCGCAGATAAACCTATTAACCCCGTTAAAAAAATGGCTCTTTTGAAAGGCTCTCGGAAAGGAACGGAGCTATAAGATCATTCCCATTGCTAGTGTCCCCTGGTCTCCCAGCTGTGTGCCTCACTTTTTAGTGTCCCCCTCGTCTCCGTTTGTATTTGCAGCTTTTATTAAACGCTGCGCATGTTTCTTTAATTTGACGAAGATGTTTCTTAATTTGCGTGTTTTTGGCACATTAGTGTTTTTATATTTGCATTGTTTTTTAAAGTGCAGCGCATTTCTCCTAATGGAAATGTTTTGGAGAGTCAATTGTTCTTGTACATTAAAGTTATTTATAACGTATTACATTTATTAAGTATTCAGTCAGGAAATTGTGTCACACTTAAATGTATACTGATAGCTAAGAGCGCTGTTAATAATGTTCATCTCAGCGGTGGGATTTCTACTGCATACAATGGTTCAGATACTCTGCCTTCACACTCAGGTCAAACACTCTGAGCTCCGATTGCAATTAGCTACTTTTGTTTACTTTGAGGCAAGCTTGCAGCCTATATCAAACAAGCCTAATAAGTGAACTTGAGTATGGTCCCATCTGTGGCCCCACCCTTATAGATTCAAATCGAGCAATAAGATCATCTGTCTTCTATACTGTGTCTCCCCTCCAACGGGCAAACTGAATGATAGGCCACATATTTCCCACATTCTGACTTTAGATCTCTTCTTTTTGTTTCCCTCTTTGTGTCTTCTAGTCTGCTATCCCGGTCCAAGTGAGCAGACTTTCCCACCACGTTCCCACAAGTAAGAACGCTGGAGCATGATCCCCAGGGCCACCTGACTCCAAACATCTTAACCTTGTTAAACTCACAGAACATGATGATCTATTTTGCAAGCTGATAAACACTGTGTCCTATTGTACTGCAGTTGTAATGTTCCCAGCTGTATGTCACAAAGTCAACTTCTACACATGCAGAATTCCCACCGGCATGTTATAATGGAAGTATGTGTGCAGATAGAATAGCGGTTGTATAAAACACGTGTTATATTATAGTAAGCGTTTGCTACTGGGAAGCTGTACTTGGACATTTGGAAAGTATTGATGTTGAGATGAGATTGAATGCCTCAAATTCACATTCAAAATGATGCCTTTCCAATAATGTCTTGCTCATCTGTTATCTTATAGTTTCAGGTTTAACGTAGAAAACCACAATGTAGCTTTGTAACTGTGCTAGCAGTAGATTGTGGATGTACATGTAGTTGCTGTGTGTCTCCAGGCCAGGTGGAGAGGTTTGTGAGGAACTCCCTCTACAGGGGCTCCCTGACACAGAGGAACCCCGTGGCTAAGCCCCAAACCAAGGCTACCTGTGCGGTATGGCCCCCCCATATGGTGCAATGAAGAGTTCAGTTCCAACATGATATAGCTATATAAATCATCTATACTGACAAAAGTATTTATAACAACAACAACAACAACAACAAAAAGGTGTAACATTTCTTTTAAAGAGATATTGATCATTCAAGGTTGGACTTTTTGGGCAAATGATCTTACTCACGTTCTTGCCAAGAGTAAGACGAGAAGATTAATCAACTGTCATGTCTGAATGTTAATTAGATAGTTACTGTGGAGCCAGGAAGCAATGAGCTCAGCGGAGCATAGAGACTCCGGAGACAGCGTCTAACAGCTCGCCTGGCTTCTCCTGGCTTCTCCTGAAGGTTAAACCTTTGCACACCAGCCCTTAAGAAGTTGTTAAATAAACAAATAGCTAAGCTAACTGGCTGCTAGCTGTATCCTTATGTTTAACAGACAAACAAAGGTAACAGTGTATTGATCTTTTCTCTTGCCAAAAAGGCACATAGGTGTATTTCCAAAAAATGTCCCCTATCCTAATAGATCTTGTTCTTCCCAAATGGATTTATTGTTGGAAACGAACTCTTCATTTACTGGTTAAACTGGGCTTTGGTTTCTAATCAGGCTCTCTGGTCGTTTTAATTAATTGCATTTTCTTCTGTTGTTGATTCCTCTGTCTTAATCAAACTTACAAATTCTGTGCAATTCTCACTTTACAGAAAAAGTATGATCACTGTGCCAACTCTATTCTGGATGTTTTCTTTTAAAGATGTATTTTATTTACCTATAGGTATGATTTCATGCATTGCATGGATAATGCCAACACACTTAACAACCATCACAGGTAATAGTAAATTAGGGGGGAAACAATGAGTATGACCCTCGTGTTTCTATGATTATTTAAAACACATGTTGCATCCCACAGATATGTCTGATCTGGTTGGGACCGCCAAGATTTCTGAAAACTGCCAAGAAATAACAATGAACACCTGAATGACAGCATGCATTATAAATATCAGGTGCATCCTGTTCAAAACAATTCTTTAACTTTTATTCAATACGTTTGAGGGAGCCAAATGCAATAATTAATTAAAGCTGTTGTCTACATTCCAACAATCAAGGACACACACACAGCTATAGTTCACTTTTAAATGAGGGTTTTAACTTAATTTGAACTCATTCTCGCTCCCAACTCAAAACGGCATCTTGGTCATGTCAAACTATGCACACTGAAGTGCCGACCCCTCTATTGGCCTCACAAGCTGCGTCCTGTGGCCGTCACATGTATGATTGGAGTAAAGGAAGCCAGATGACAGTATAACGAGCGACAAAGTTTAAACTTGACCAAGTTGCTTTGTTTTAATTCACAACATTAACCACGCTTTGAAGTCTTCAGAAATACACTGTAAATTGAAAAGTGACGTCAAGGGGTCCCGGTCAAGAATCAGTGACATGCTTGAAGTGATTGACATTGACTGAAGCTATTAGCTCAGAATCAAAGCTCCACAGCCCTCTCTGCACATTCGAGTTATTTTAATATGAAACAATAGATGGGGTTGATTACCCCTGTAATGTGATCTTATAGCCAGGGTAGGTAAGAATGGAGAAACCAGCTCGAGTGCGCTAGAATTTGGAAGTACGCAGCCGAAAAAAATCTGCCTCTTCCTTCAGACTTTCTTACAGAGCCCCTCTTCCAACACACACGAACGCGCACATGACCAATGAGGGCACGAGATGGAAGGCATCCAGTTATCTGCCGCGGGCCGAGGCAGATGATTTGTCGTGCTTTTTGCAGCGCCACGGCTTCCACAGATGAAATGTTTTTATGTATTTATTGTCAAAGCACTTAATCATTGCTATCGGGATGTTAAGAGCATTCCATGGAATATAACTAAAAGTGTTTCTGAAATGAATTACCTACCCCACCTTTAATATCATTTCCTGTTCGTTTATTTTCTTCAGCCTGAGTAACCATTCACAACCCTCGCGTTTCACACAATGATTCAGAGGTCGTCAACAGGTTTCTAATGCTTTGTAGTTTTCTGTTGTATTTGTATCTCAGTTTCTCTGAATCATGTTATGGCTAATAATACATTCATTAACCCAATCAAAGCAGGGATGATTGAGAATGTAATGATCAAACAGCCAATCAACTTCTGCCTGGTCTCTCTCTGTTTGCAGAAACCAGTGATGACACAGGGACAATGAGGAGGAGGCTGAGCATCATGTGACCACATATATATATATATATATATATATATATATATAAAATGTTTCCTTGTGATATTGTTGTTTTATCTTACTGTGATATATCCATACCATATTTATAGTAAACTGTTAGTATGTGCACGTCTTAGGCTGGACTTTGATTTGTACGCACAGTAATGCATTCAACTGCTGTTTTAATCTCAAATCTAGATATGAGTTATGTGTTTACATGAAAACATACACAAATATATTTATACATACATAAAATAAACATTGTAAATTGTGTCATTTGCAGAAGGTCCAAAAAATGTGCAATACCAAACTACAAATCTAGTTCGAGATGGTTCTTCTGTTTTTACATTGTGTGGTGTTTTCATACAAAGTAGCTTGTTTCTTATTATTAGGAGTAAAGTTATTACAGTTATCGTGGTGTATATCAATCCAATACGTAGCATTGCTTTATGCACTCCCTACTGTGCATTATGACAAAAGGAATTAATTGTATGTTTTATGTTCTCTATACAGCAGGGGTGGCCAACCCGCTGCTCTCGAGCCGCATGCGGCTCTTTGCCTAGTTGCATGCGGCTCTTCAGTTCATATCGAATTGTATATGTGTGAGTTTGGGGGAGAGACACTGACTCCTGACTAGTGTTGCACGGTGTACCGATACTAGAAAGGTACCGCAATACCCTACCGTTAAAAACGTTACGATTCCTCCGTTTCATTAGTATCGGTACTTTAAGAATGACA
Source organism: Gymnodraco acuticeps (assembly GCF_902827175.1). Classification (NCBI taxonomy): domain Eukaryota; kingdom Metazoa; phylum Chordata; class Actinopteri; order Perciformes; family Bathydraconidae; genus Gymnodraco; species Gymnodraco acuticeps. Next base: position 179,287 of record NW_022992054.1, on the reverse strand, counting down.
GGGGAAAGTACTCCGGTGAGAAAGCGCTGTTTTAATAAGAGCCGTGTGTGTTCAGCGCTCTGCTTCCACTCCCTGCACTGCAGCCGTGCCTGCAGCCCCTCCCTTCTCAAGCACGCTCTAAGTCCCTCCCCTCTCTCGTGCACGCGCTAGCTGCCAGAGCATGTGAGAAAACGAGAAGCATGGCTGCAAGTAGGAGTGCAACTGCCGCTGCGCCTCGGCCTGTCTGTAAGACATGTATTAATTTGATTTAATACGAATTCTTGTCATTTATTTTATGTATTGATCTCATTGTTTAAAAGTTTGTGTTATGGTTCTGGTGTGAAATAAAGCACAATAATTACATTTAAGACTGTATCCCTTTTTTTAAGAAAAGTATCGAAAAATAATCGGAATCGCAATTCTTGACTTGGTATCGAAACCAAAATGTTGGTACCGTGACAACACTACTCCTCAGAGTTAAACCTGATATTTAGTAGGTCTGTTAAGTATTGAATGCTGATCATTCTGACGTAATTTGGCCGGTCAAAGTTGTTTGGGCTCGCATAAAATCGCTCCTTTATTTTCGTCCCGTGTTACTTTCGTCCCGTGTTACTTTCGTCCCGGCTCTCCCTACGTGTGTATGTGTGTTGTCAGGTGTCAGTATGAGAGGATGCCAGCGCGTCTAATTTTGATGTGGCCCAAGAGCCAATCACAATAATACCTGCGATGCAGTGAACCAATCACCTTTGAGGGGGGGAAAACCTATCGTTGATTAAACATTATCCAGTTTTTCCCCTACCATTGTCTTGGAGGGGCGCTGCGCCCCGCCAACGGAGCCCCGCGCACCCCCTGAAATTCAAGGTGTTAAAAATATATATAATTTTTATTTATTTATTTATTATATAGCACCAAATTACAAATAATCTATAACTACTGTCACTTTTCACATTGAACATGTGCTCTTTAATTAAATAAACTAAACGCTTTCATTTTAAGTTGTGGGTTTAGTGTTTTTGACCCTAAGAAACACTGATGCATTAATCAATAACAATAATCCACAGCTCCTCTCTCTGCTCCAGAGGATTTAAAAAATATATATCCCAATGCCACAAAAATGCATCAGTGACGTGGTTGAAATCTTGTTTCCAGAAAACAAAAAACTGAAACAAGCGGTATCAGTGACTATGTGTTTGATGTGGCTCTTTGCAGTAACATAGAACAAATGTGGCTCTTAACCTCTGACTGGTTGGCCACCCCTGCTATACAGTGTATGGATGCCAGATGAAATGGACGTTAACTACTTCTATATGATCAGTAGTTTTATATTATTACATGTCACTTGTTAGACGCTTTTATCCAAAGCGACTTACATACTCAATACTGTGGACAATCCCCACAGGAGCAATTTTGGGTGAAGTGTCTCAGGGACACAACGACATGCTGACTGCAGAGGGCTTCGAATCTGTGACCCCCTGATCCCAACACCAAGGCTCTAACCACTGCGCCACACGCCTCCAATTGTTATATTAGCCTGCATGTCGTCTCTCTCCACTTTATCTTATTTATGTCCTTCACAAAAAAGATTCTAAAATTGGGATTTATTTTTGTTCTTGTATCATTTAACAATGTTTTTCTGATATTTAGCGAAATAAAAATGCAAACAGAAGCATTTTTTTTTCCTCCCCAATTTGAACAAGAACTATAAAATCAGAATCACATAGTATACAAATTTGACATAAATAAATCATACATTATTTTTTGACACTGTTTGAACATAGAGATTGGTGACAACAATATATAAAATGGTACTTTCATTTTTTTCCATTTGATGTTTTTGTTAAAGCGTCTAATTATATGTGTAAATCTAGTAACACTGTTTGTCTCCATAGTCTTATTAAATTGTTTCCAAACTAAAGTGACTGTCATCTTTTTGGTCCTGTTCAATGGCGTTTGTTTGAGAACACTGATGTGATGTCACACATAATAATCTGTTCCTTTGTGCACTTCTCTTTTCTTAGTGGCCTCCTCAGCAGAACTGATGTCTTTGTTCACCAGTGTTACCTTCAGACCTGCGTGTTCCTGGGATCACCACACATTCCTCTCCTTTGGTTTGACTTGTTAGCAGTCCTGCCTTTACATGACCGAGCAGCCTCCATGGTTCTTTCAACTCACAGGGAGGACTCATTGTCTTTTAGGACATTGCATTTCAGAGAGGCTACTGTATGTTCCAATACGGAAATATTAAAGGAAAAATACACAGCATTTTCATAATGTAAACAGACTCACTTTACAGTATATCCCTGTGTTTATAATCTTTGCTTTTGTTGTTTCTATTGGTTTAAATCCTTGGGAGGAAGTAAAACAGCTCTGATCCTGTGTCTCAATTCCTTAGAACACTGCCATGTTGTACAGCGTGGACACTCGCAGTGCATGGATTTTGATTGTGTATTAGTGATTAAAAACACGCACGGCAGCTTTGGCCCTCAGAGGAAGTGACAATGGCCCCTGTTAGCTAGTTAGCTAGCAACAATAAGGGCAAACGAACAGACTGCCAAATCATCTTAGACAGGTCCATCAGCCCAATGAAATGAGCAGAGGCTTCAGCGTTCCACACATTATACCAAACTAAGCATTGGGCCGCACTTCTGCACTCAAAACAGCACATGTAAGTACAGACGAAGGCGATTTGAGACACAGCATGACACTTTAAATATTATCCACTAATAAACGGCCATTTAGCACTTTCATTATTCTGCTTCAGACAGCGCTAACTGCACCTATCTCAACCTGCACGCTGGGATGTGGAACACTTTTTTTTTTTTAAAGTTAACTTTATGTTTAGGAAAGGATCATATTTTTGGTTTCGATCATTATGTTCATATCTTAAGTTGTGTACAGAAGTAAATCAAGTTAAATAGGTTGAGTATGTGTATTTAGTTTGGCCCAAAATGTAAATACGCACTGCACTAAATGTGCTTTTGTTTTCACACGGGACACGAACAGTGGTCTGCTGGATCAAAGTTCTGTGTCTGTTTGATTATTATCCTACGTCACCTGACTTCCACCTTAAATCTCTTATTATTTCTATGGCCACTAGCAACTAACAGTTTAGGGTCAAGCGGTCATCCATCTTCCATTAGATCTCGGATGATAACAGTGAGCTAATGCTCCAGGCATACTTGCCAACCCTCTCGATTTTCGCAACATTGCCCTCTCCCGGTTTCCTCCCGGGGTCATATTTCTCCCACATTTCTCCCGATTTCTGACAAAATCAGATTTACTCAGGACTGTTTCCACTCTGACTTTAATACAGCTACACCATTGTTTGGTTGCCATGGCATCTCGTTAGTAGCGCGCAACTGAAAGTCTGAGAGGGTGAGGAAGATAGTCACAGAAAACAGAACAAGAATCGACAACTCTACCCGCTGCTCACTCCTGTCCTGTATAATGCTCCATCAAGGATGCACTTACAACTACAATAAGCATGTTAATGTTAATCCAATACAGCTGTCCCAGTTAATTGGGAACTTTTTGATGTGGTAGTGCTACATTATGGTGCACCACCAACTACTGACATTCTCCAGGGAAAGCCAGGTGATGCTCACATTGGCCAGCTCCGATGGAACATATTGTGTTGTTTATATAGTTCTTATGATGTTGATCAGCATATCCACACATTTCTGCCCCCTCCTGCTGGAATATAAAGAGATGATGGAACAGCTGATAAGAGATACCACAACGTCAATCAATCAATCAATCAATCAATCAATGTTTATTTATATAGCCCAATATCACAAATGTTACATTTGTCTAAGTGGACTTTACAGTTTGTACAAAATATCAGTATGACAATACGACACCCTCTGTCCTTAGACCCTCACATCGTACAAGGAAAAACTTCCGAAGAAAACCCACAGTTTAAAGGGAAAAATGGGAGAAACCTCAGGGAGAGCAACAGAGGAGGGATCCCTCTCCCAGGACGGACAGACGTGCAATAGATGCCGTTTGGAAATGCATGTGTGTATAATAGGAAGATGAATCCACGAGGATATCCATCCAGGACCACAGCCACGACTCAAGATCCAGGGCTCGCGATCCAGGACAGAGGAGCGCAGGATCATCCATGACTCCGGATCCCGGCGTATATAGACACCAAAAAGAAAGACATTTGGGGAAGCTGGGTTAATCGGAACATGAGAGTACACAAGTATAGACAGAGAGAAGGAAGAAGTAAGATGTCCCCCGACAAACTAAGCCTATATCAGCAAAACTAGGGGCTGAATCTAATCAGCCCTAACTATAAGCTTTATCAAAAAGGAAGGTCTTAAGCGCACTCTTAAAAACGGATAGGGTGTCTGCCGCCCGAACACAAACTGGAAGCTGATTCCACAAATGTGGAGCTTGATAAGAAAAGGCTCTGGCTCCCATTGTACTTTTAGAGACTCTAGGAACAACCAACAACCCTGCATTCTTGGAACGCAATGCCCTAGTAGGACAGTAGGGTATAATGAGTTCTTTAAGGTAAGATGGCGCATGCCCATTAAGGGCTTTGTAGGCGAGAAGAAGAATTTTAAATTCTATCCTGTGTTCTATAAGGAGCCAGTGTAAGGCAGCCAGAACAGGAGTAATGTGGTCCCTTTTCCTAACTCTGGTTAGTACACGAGCTGCAGCATTTTGAATTAGCTGAAGCGACTTGACTGACTTCTTGGTACACCCTGATAATAAAGAGTTACAATAATCCAGCCTTGAAGTACCAAATGCACGGACTAGTTTCTCTGCATCGTTTTGAGGCAAGATATGCCTGATTTTTGCAATGTTACGTAGATGGAAGTAGGCGGCCCTTGAAATTGATTTTATGTGGGTGTTAAAGGATAAATCCTGATCAAATATAACACCAAGATTCCTTACAGTCTCACTGGAGGCAAAATTAATGCCATCCATAGTTAATATATCCTTAGATAATTTGTTTCGTAGATTCTTCGGGCCAAGTACAATAACTTCAGTTTTGGTCGTGTTTAACATCAAAAAGTTTAAGGTCATCCACGTTTTTAAGTCCTTCATTTTATTTAGATGATTAATTTCATCAGGCTTGATTGATAAATATAGTTGAGTATCATCCGCATAACAATGAAAATGTACAGAATGATTCCTTATAATATTGCCTAACGGAAGCATATATAATGTGAACAAAATAGGTCCGAGCACTGAGCCCTGTGGCACTCCATGGCTAACTTTGGTTTGCGTGGAAGATTCATCATTGACACGTACAAACTGAGAGCGTTCAGATAGATAGGACCTAAACCAGTCTAAAGCAGTTCCCTGTATGCCAACTAAGTGCTCTAGTCTTTGCAATAGGATATCATGGTCGATAGTATCAAATGCAGCACTGAGATCGAGCAAAACAAGAATAGAGACACGTCCCTTGTCAGAGGCTATTAGAATGTCATTTGTGACTTTAACCAGAGCTGTCTCTGTGCTATGATGTGTTCTAAAGCCAGACTGAAAATCTTCAAATAAATCATTGTTTTTTAAGTAATCACACAACTGTTTTGCGACCACTTTCTCAAGAATTTTTGAGAGGAACGGAAGATTGGAAATAGGTCTATAATTGGCTAAAACCTCTGGATCGAGGTTGTGCTTTTTAAGAAGCGGTTTTATCACTGCTACTTTGAATGATTGTGGAACATAGCCTGATAATAAAGACATATTCATAATATTTAATAAATAAGTGCTAATTAATGGAAAAACTTCCTTCAACAGCTTAGTTGGAATTGGGTCTAACATACACGTTGATGGTTTAGAAGAGAGAATCATTAAATTTAATTGTTCAAGGTTTATGGCTGAAAAGCATTCTAGTTTACTATCTAGTGTAATATTAGAACTTACGTTTCCGGGAGCTGTTGATAACACTATACTGGTCAAAGGCAAGAGGTCATTAATTTTGTTTCTAAGAGTAACAATTTTATCGTTAAAAAAGCACATAAAATCATTACTACTGAGTGCTATGGGAATAGAAGGCTCAATCGAGCTATGGCTCTCTGTCAGCCTGGCTACAGTGCTGAAAAGAAATCTTGCATTATTCTTATTCTCATCTATTAATGAAGAGTAGTAGGCTGCTCTCGCTTTACGCAGTGCTTTCTTATATTCATTGAGAGTAATATGCCAAATTAAACGAGATTCTTCAAGTTTAGTGGAACGCCATATCCTTTCAAGTTGTCTCGACTTTTGCTTTATTTTGCGGGTTTCGGCATTATGCCATGGAGCTAATCTATGTTGTTTTATTTTCTTCTTTTTCAAAGGAGCAACAGAGTCTAATTTTATTCAGAGCGCATCTGTAGCACTATCAACAACATGATCAATTTGGGGTGGTGTACATTTTGTATAAGTTTCCTCCCTTACATGCAGACATGCTATCGAGTTAAGTATTGGTGGAATCTCTTCCTTAAATTTGGCTATAGCACTAACAGGTATAGGTTTCTGCTGCAGGAGCTTTTGAACTAATGCTTTGAAGTCTAGTAACAGTACTTCAAAAGTTACTAAGAAATGGTCGGATAAAGCAGGATTATGCGGTTCGACTAATAGTTGCTCAATTTCAATACCATAAGTCAGAACAAGGTCGAGAGTGTGATTATAGCAGTTGGTTGGTTTATTTACACTCAGACAGAAACCAACAGAATCTAATATAGAGTTAAATGCAACAGTAAGGCTATTTTTATCGTCGTCAACATGAATATTAAAGTCACCTACGATAATTACTTTATCTGTTTTAAGTACCAAAGTTGATAAAAACTCAGAGAATTCAGATAAGAATTCTGAATAAGGACCTGGTGCACGGTACACTGTAACAAATAAGATTGGCTGCAAAGTTTTCCAGGTCGGATGCGTAAGACTAAAAACGAGACTTTCAAAGGAGGTATAATTTAATTTTGGTTTAGTATTGATAAGTAAACTTGAGTCAAAGATTGCTGCAACTCCACCTCCTCGGCCCGTGCCTCGGGCAATATGAGTATTGATATGGCTGGGTGGAGTGGCCTCATTTATGCTGACATATTCTTCATGTCTCAACCAAGTTTCAGTGAGACAGCATATATCAATATTATAATCTGATATTAAATCATTTACCAATATTGCTTTAGATGCTAGAGATCTTATGTTTAAGAGACCACATTTAATATTCCTGTTTTGTTGCACTGTAGTAGTTGTTACATTTACTTTTATTAGGTTATTATGTATGACACCTCTATTAGGTTTTACCTTAACTTGTCCTTGGGCAGACACACACACCGTTAATATTGGGTATTTTATTGGGTTCGGGATACTTATGGATGACTGCCTAGGAGAGAGCGCAGAGAAGCGTGTAAGACTGCGACTCCGCCTCCTGGTCTCAACTCCAGTCTGTCATGGATTAAGTCCACAAAGCCCTGAAATGTTTGCCGAAATGAGATTTGCACCTTCCAAAGTAGGATGAATGCCGTCTCTCTTAATCAGACCAGGTTTTCCCCAGAAGGCTGTCCAATTATTTACGAAGCCCACATTGTTTGCTGAGCACCACCAAGACAACCAGCGCTGAAATGATGACATGCGGCTATACATGTCATCATTGATCAGATTGGGGAGGGGACAAGAGAAGATTACGGTGTCCGACATTGTTTTAGCATAACTACACACCGACTCCACATTAAGTTTGGTGCATTCTGATTGGCGTATACGAACATCATTACCACCGACGTGAATAACAATCCTACTGTATTTACGTTTATTTTTTACGTCACTCTCTCTGTGGTTCAGTCTCCCTGCAGTCAGGGTCCACTCTCTGTGATCCACAGCAGGGAGAGAAGGCTCTGCCATCAGTCCTGCACCTGTAGGCTCCTGGGCTTCTCTCTGGGAGAAAGTGAAGCTGCCAGTCAAGGTTGGTTTGAAAACTCCGGCAAGAAATCTTCCCAAAGGTAAATCTTTATATTTCTTCAATTCCTGCAAATTGACAAATCCGGTCAGATATGTTTTGGATTAGAAGTCAAAGACATTTAAAACAATCAATTTAAAACAGTCTACTGGGGTTAATGATAAATAGAATACTGCTTAAGTTGAAAAAGCGATTTTAAAAAGAGTGAAGTAAAACAGGCAACTTTCCAATTAAGTTCCTGGTATTTGCTGTTGCTGAAACGTTGATATCTGCAAAGTGTGGTATTCTGCTCTAGAATTCAAAATGACATTTTGCATGTAATGTTCTTTATCAGAGAACATGGATCGGTCCTCCATCAGCAGCAGACTGCCGTGTTGTGTCCTCAGATGTGTGTTTGTGTGTCTGCCAGGTGGAGCTGTCATGAGGCTGTGTGCGCTGCTCTGTGCTCTCCTTCTGTTCCTGACTCAGACTCAAAGTGGATCTCTTCGGGACCGTCCCATGAATATCAGGAGTAAGGCATCAGATTACACTCGCACATGATTGAAATTTTACAGAAAACTAAAGTTCTACAATAATAGATTTCTTTGAGTTGATATTGTTATTCCAGTTTTACTATGAAGCAGTGCAGTGCGCAATGCCTCAATGTGGGCGGAGCTCAACAGATGAGGCGTTGCACTCTGCTGCGCGGGTAGTCATTCTGTTCTCTCCATGCTACCCTAACCCTATTAACCCCTAACCACTAACCCTAAACCTAACCAAACGCGGGAGTTGGGACGTCACGTGCCTCAAAGGTTGAGCTCCGCCCACGTTGAGCTCTGCCCATGTTGAGGCATTGCGCACTGCATTGAGGGGTACTTGGTTTCACCGGCTGTCAGCCCACCAACCACACATCTTTGCTGCCTTACAACATTTATTATCAAGTATAAGACGATTGGATGGTGGAATTAAATTAGAATGATGCACATTGAATACAAATGTGTGTAATCATTTAAATACAAATAAATTAAATATGACTTAATATGAATTGCCCAGGGTAAGGAGGTCATCTTTCATGATGTAATGGCTTTATTCTACTTTTGTGTATTTCTTTGACATTTTAATATATTTTTTAAAATGCACTATTTATTGTTTTATTTAAAAGATCTTGGGTCAGCATACATTTAACTGTATTATTTTTGGTTTGGTTTGTATGCAAGAACAAGTATGGCTCTACCTAGGAGTTGCATCACAAATAAATGTGTGCTAAGCTTCACAGGGTTAATAATGATGAGTGTTTGTTGGTTTGTGTTTTTGTAATTTGGGGGAACTGAACCTTTTAACAAATTCCTCTGCGGCTATCATTCCTCTTCCTATAGCCTAGGATCCTTCTCGTTAGCATACTCAATTAGGACACATTGTATGACAATTTGTAATTATGACATGTTATGAGTCAGTATTTTTTCATCATATTTGAGGCAGGAAAACCATGGTCGGCTGGTCAAATACAGCCAATTGAGAGAGATTTATACATGATGAAAGCTGTTTTTTATCCAGATCCAGACATCGATGCCTCCTGGTACACGGGCCGGGGGAACAGGCCCGTGGGGAGGTTTGGCCGGAAAGTCCCAAGAAGAAAAGATCATCTGGCTTCCATCAGAGCCAGAGTGTATACACCAGCAGCTGACCCTGACGCTAATGTTTGGATTACACAGTAAAACCCTACGCATGATTGAGTATCTACTGTGTCCTCGTGTGTTCATTTGGAATGAGGTTCTGTACTTTTGAGTAAATTGCATACGTTTTTTTTATGTAAACTTTTTGTAGTACATTTTCCCCCCAAAAAAAAGATAATATGGTTTGTGTCTTACTCCAAAATGTATAACTTCCATTAATGCAAACGGAATATGTATATAACTATTAAATCAGATTTCGAACGACTATTACATGAACAATTTACTGTTTACTCAGAGTTGACCTTAACACACCATTTTATAACTTTACAGTCAAAAGTAAAAAAAAAAGAAAAACTTTAACTGAATCAATGAAACATTAGTCCTTCAAATAATTCTTCACTATTTCATACTTCAGCTTTCACAGGTTTATTTTCACTGTCATTTATTGAGAAACAGATTGAAATGAATCAAAGCTTTTCTGAGATCACTCAAGGGGTTTGCATCTGCTAAATCTGAAACAGCAGTACTGAAGCTTTTTATTCACAATATTGATACACTTAAAGACAACCAAATCATTTCACTGCATTTGATCTCGTCGGGGGGAGGGGGGTCACTCAGGCTTACTTGAGTTGGTTTGATCAGCACAACAAAGCCTTGTTATATCTCTCACAGGCTCCGCCCTCTACTGGACTCTATGGGTACTACCTTATCATGCAAGCATTCACCTACTGAGATTTCTATGGACGTAGCCGGCCCATGGATGAGCCGGCCCCGGGGCGGGCCTACCTGAATGCGTGCGCATCTCACTTCCGTATAAAAGGAGGCCTCTCCTCCTGACCACCATCCTTTACTCTTCAGCGAGCGGAGGTGATAGCCTAGCACTGAGTCCGAGATGTATTTTTTGAGAGAAAGGAAGAAAGAGAAAGAAAGATAGCGGGCGCCGACCCCCAACACCTCTGCTTCGAGTGTTTGGGGGACCAGGATATGGCCGAGGCGGTGATTTCACGTTCGCCATTCCTTCCGAGTCCGGCGTCCATGGAAGTCCACCGCCCAGGGCTGTACTCTCCCTGGATGATGATCATGGCGGCGGATGTGTGGGCTACACGCTCATTGCGAGAGATGCCCCCGCCTCACCAGGTCAGAGCGATTATTGGGCCGCAAGGCCGAATAAGTAGCTTGTTCCACGAGCCTTGCCCCAGGCCCGGTTCGGTTCCCCCGGGCTCGGTGGCTTCACATGATATAGGGTCGACCCTACTTCATCACAGGCCGCCGCCGCTGCCTGCCTTGTGATGTCCCTGGGATATCACGTCGCATGGCATTTTTCCAAAGAGGACTGTGTTGATCTCCTGGGAGCCCCCGTCTTTCCGGAAGGGCTCTATGGATTGATCTCCTTGCTCACGGGATAAAGAGTAATCGCACCGTGGCTGATTCTTGCCCATCCCCAGCGGAAGAAACACTGTCCTACACTCCCCGCCCCCGCTGTAAACCCCAGTATAGGGAGCCAGCAGGTGGGCGTGTGCACGTGAGTGGAATAAACCGTGTGCTGTCAAAGCACTGTGCGGGTTCAAGAGACGCTATTGCCGGCGTGCTGTTGTCAGAAAACACACCTTGCCTGGTATAATAGCTCCGATTAATGCATTTCACCGTTGAATGGGAAATACAGCGTTAATACGTGGGCGCGCGGCCCTCGTGAGAGTGGCCGTGGTGCGTTCAGGGACCTCCGCAGGGGAATGGTGGTTTACGTTTGAAAACTCTAGTTCTAGAGTGTTGTGTGTGTGCGGGAAAAATGCATTCAGTAAGAACGAGTGCATTTATCCCAGAGTAAGAGTAATCTCTCTCCACAATTCCACTTTTTCCATAATGTCCGTTTCGAAGAGACGGCATTGTGACGGCGCGCGCGGCCCCCCTCCCCTGAGGGCGGGCCGCGGTAAGTTCAAAGACCTCAGTAGAGAGAAGAGTCACCGCAGCGCACGCTCCTCCACAGGCTTTTCTGCAGACGAGCTAGCGCGGCGCGACGGTGAGACGAAGGGAGAGGTGCCGGCACGGAGATCTCGTGCCCGCGTCGCCCTCCACCTCTTCAGCCCACCCCGTGGAACCGGCGTGCCGGCACTCACGGGTACGGGCTGCCCTGCCCGTCTTCACGGATCTGACTGGCCTGGCGGGGGGAGAAAATCTCTCCGCCCGGGACGAGAAGGCGAATCTCGCCTCCTCCCTGTATAATGCAAAGATCACTACGTTTTGTAACAAGAATGAGGTTGATCTGTATCCAAATCTGAGTGTCTTTTGTTTCCACAAATGCTACACTTACACATAATGTTAAACGTACAAATTCCCCATTCGCTGCCCCAGCTGTAGCTCCTGTAAACCAGGTGGCTAGTGGGCATGCGCAGATGAGAGGGATGAACCGCAGGGAGTGCTATCCAAAGCCCTAGAGAGATAAGAGTTACGACACTCTTTGATGTCGCCGCCAGCCGGTCACGTGGTTTATGTATGCCGGGATAGTTCCAAACGCACTTAGGTGGCAATGCTTCTCTATGGCAAAAACAGCACAAACATGGTCAAAATAGTCATAGATTAAACCAACGCTGTTATTTTTTAAAGATTGCTTTCATATTTACATGATGTGGTTACACTTTGTATGGATTGGCACTATTTATAAGTTTCGTTATTTAACGATATTTTGAGGGGAAAGTGTGGTAGCACAAGCAGGCTATGTTGCTGTCACTGCCAGGGCAGTCACGTCCGTATAGTTGCGCTGCGCTGTCATGTTCTTCTATGGGACAGACAGACAGCAATGGGTAGCATGATCATGTTAAGATTATGAATATCATTTTACCACAACAGTGGATGAACAATTGATATATGTGTTTGAACAAGAACAACAGGAAGAACAAAGTAAAAGGGACGAACACATGTGTGAACAAGTATTAAGAACAGTGTATGGAAAAAGTGATGTGTGTTAGAACAAAACAAAGTCAAATGAATGAGAAGGAGAACAAAGAGGGTTAGGGTTCAACAGAAAGAGATTAATTCAGCCAAAAAACACAATTTGATTAATCTAAAGTGTAAAACAATCTTCAACACAGACCAAATTAGTGCCCTTGGACAACAAAACATCTGGTGGGGCAAAGAAACGATAAATTAAATTGAGAGAGTGGGAGACTAAAAATGATTACTATGATAAATATTCAAACTATTTACAAAACTATTTACAGAAGCTCCTGTTGAACCATCGATCCGAGAAGGGGTTCCGGATGTATGGCTTCCCTAAGGACGTAGAGTGAAGGAAGAGATGGATGGCAATGGTCAACAGACAACAACAGTCAAGGAGTATGCCTCCAGCTGTTAATATCAGGAATGATGACCACACCTATTATGGCACATCAAACATTGGTATGATATATGAAGCTAACAATGTTTCCCATGTTATATAATTCAAGGATAGACTACACTCCTAATGCAACCTTCAGATTATACAGCTTCAAAACTACCAGGGTTCAGGGATTCTCTGAAGACTCATATACCACATGTAGATCATCTACAGATTTCTTCATACTTTAACATTGCCAATAGACGAACTTAGATGAATGTCACTATAGGAGTGTAGTGTACCCTTAAATGACAATAGGTGCACATGTAAAGGCAGCATACACATATAACAGCAAGATTGCCTTGTTATTGTTACAGAGATTCAGGGAGATATTGAGGTGGAGTTCCAAGGGAATGAAAGGGACATAACAGACAGAGAGAGTGAGACAGATGTCAGCAGACTGCTAGGGGCCAGTATGTCAGGGGCCGACTATCAAGAGGCCACCTTACCAGAGATCAGTGTGCCAGGAGCCAGTCAGTCAGGGGTCAGCTATGAAGAGGTCAGGTGCTCCAGGGACCAGACTGCCAAGGGCCAGTTGTGACCGGGCTCACGTGGAGGATCTAATGAGGCAACTGAGAAGGGAGAGATTACTAAGAAAGAGAGCAGAGAGGGCTCTGGTAAACCGGAAAAGGATTCATTCGGCATTAAAAAAAACAACACAATTTGATTAATCTAAAATAAAAATAAATCTTCAACACAGACCAAATTAGAGCCAGATTACCGTCCATCTGATGAGGTTTTCACCCTTGTTCAGAACGTGGAGCAGCTGTTCCGTGTGAGGACGAGCGATTCCCTCATGGAGTCCTCAAATGCAGTGTCACAGCTGGAACAAGAAGCCATGTTGCTGGACAGCAACCTTCCCTCATGCCATGACCTGAAGAAAGAAATCCTCTCAACATACATCAGGCTGAGGTTAAGGATTGCATCAAAGTGCATCAGGGCTGAGAGGAAGGATAAACATAAAGGGTATCTTGGCAGCAAGAATCAGAGTAAGAAGGCAAAGAAGACCCCACAGACCTCTGCACCGAAGGTCATAACATATGACACACTGCCAAACACCTTACTCGTTGCCATCGATGTACTTGGCATCTCCATTCCCGGTCCACCGTCAGCAGCCTCCAGCCTCCTCTTCTTTCAGCAGTCATCACCTGCAGCCGTTGCCAGCACCAGCCTCCTTCAGCAGCAGCGCCCTGCAGCAGCAGCAGCACCCTCCTCCAGCAGCAGCACCCTCCTCCAGCAGCAGCACCCTCCTTCAGCAGCAGCACCCTGCAGCAGCAGCCTCCGCCAGCAGTAGCAGCATGGCTGACATATGAGGCTGAATTTAAAAAAGGGCTAATTATTTTTTTTTTAAGTGTTTATTTTGTTAAAAATAAATATTTTGGATGCATGACCATGTTTTAGGCTCATCCTTCATTCACAGCTGTAGAGTAGCCTGTTCAGTAGGCTATTATTTTTTTAAGACTGAATAATACCTTTGAAGAACAATCATTAAACTAGTGTGCAATACAAAGGAATCTATCCTAGCATGCCATCAAGCATTAAAAAGTAGCGCTAGGCTAGTTGTACAGTACAGATGAGTTAACACGGAACAGTACCAAAAAAAACTAAGTACAGTCAACATGTCACATAATGAAATGTTAGTATATCCCAAAATTCAATGAAATATTTATCACAAACGCCACCTCATTTCTACTAGTGCTAGCAGTTAAGTCATATCATACAGAAAAAGCCGACTAAGGATGGCTGACACGGTCAGGTTCAGCAGATAAAAACCAAAATAACAATACAAACACATAATCAATCTAAATCCTGCTTGTTAGTTACCCAGCATCATTGATATATAAGCTGCTAGCGATTCATTACTGAAATCTTACCTTCAAAGCTGACGAAGTCGCGCTAGCTAACTAGCAGGCAATGCTAGCTAAATTGGTTGTAACAACCAAGATAAAATATAGATAATTACGCTGTGCATATACAAATGAAGACCAGTATAAGCATCATAAAGGGCCTCTGATACAATATAGACAGTTGACAATTCAAAAGAGTTCGATATTTCAGCAACTTACCCAGTGGCGTTTTTATATGTACAAAAGTGGTGGGGCACACAAAACTTAGATGTCTATATATAAGCTTCTGAGGTTCATGGCTGGTGAGGCTCTGACTCTTCAGGTTTACAAATATTATATTTTGACCTAAATCAAAATATAATATTATTTTCAAAAGCTTTTTTTGTCTGATGCTTCAATTAATTTTAAACAGACAGTTCAACAAAAGGATACCCAAAAAATGTAATTTTATCATTTAAATATTGAATTGTTCTCTCTTAGTAAGATCCCATTTTCAATAAAATTGCAGTCTTACCTTGACATGAAGATGAAGTCCATTTGCCTATCCTTCTGGACAAAAATCTCTATTACTTTTTTGTAAAAGTCCTCCTTATGTTCTTGTAGTTTCAAAAGTCTATCATAAATCTGATCTAATCAATAGATTTATGATTCGAAAATTATAAAAGTAGGGTAGACATGTGGATATTATCCGGCTGAACAAAACGTGCATTTATCTAACAGGTTTGTTTCCCAAAGATCTTATTTGGAGCTATTTTCTAAAATCCTATGGAGAAATATCATTGCTTTTTTGTGGAGGGAAGCCATGCGCAGTTTATTTCCGGGTTTTAGGACGCCTCACTGCAGCTCTCTCTCCTCCTCTTCACACACCACACTTTTCGCGGCACACGTACTTACAGCCAATCAGCTCTGAATTATGTGAGATGACGTATGGTGGGGATGGCAGCACTATGCCCCTATGGTCATTATTTTTTTGCCACACACATTAAATAGGACAATACTCTGAGCATGCGCAGTGTAGTTTTTACAGTCACCATTGACTTAAACAGGGAGAGGGAGGGGCAGGATCGGGTTTTGTCCCACATGGCTCTAAACAGCTCAATAGGCACACACTGTAGACACTAATTAGAAGAACACAGACTAAAACAGCAATGTACAGACGAATCAGATGAATAAACATGATCTTAAAATATATTTTATATTTTTTTTAATTTATCTTTTGCATTTTTTTGTAATCATTACTTTTAATACTTTCTGCTGACACTAGGTGGGGCTGTGCCCCACCTGCCCCTAATGACTAGTCGCCACTGAACTTACCTCTGGAACTAATCGACGCGCCGTAATGTAAGTGAATGAGGTCCAACGCCCAAATGACAATATTTGGAACTATTTCGATGTCCATACCCCGGAAGTAGGCGCCGCCATTTTTTAAAACGGAGGTCTATGGGAGTGTCGTAACTCTTATCTCTCTAGGTATGGAGTCAGATTTGGGTCAATATTCTAGCGCGTAAAACAAGCTACTCACGAGCGGAAAATGTGCTTTGTAGTGGACTGGGACTAAAAATCAGCCCGGGACTCTCGACCGGCCCACTTCGGTACCGCTAGTAAATTGTCAACGGGGGGAGTGGGGGATGTGCTAGTGACTTATCCGGTCCGCCACTGCACCCAGCCCAGCCCACGTAAACTGTCAACGGGGGGAGCCTCGCTGCGGGGAAACGGTGGACCTAGTGTCCCGATCGGAGTGGGAATAATAATAATAATAATAATCCGTGCATTTTATCCATTAATTTCCCCAACATTGTGGTAAAAAAAACACATGTTTAATCCATGTTGGTGTACTACAACTACAAAAAGCATCGGTTTGTTTTCTCATCAGGAAATGCAGACCGGCTCAAACAAACGATTTTTAAATCATCATCCTCACGATCATTTAATGTATCATATGTTCGCCGAATTGACATGAAAGCACTAATAAATGTAGTTTCATCCACTTGAGTTTACAACTACAAAAATAATCGATTTGTTTTTATATCACATCCGACGGGAGGAAATTCAGCAGCTCTCACTACCGATTTGTAATCCTAATGTAATCATCATCTTCACCACGATCATTTATGTTTATGTTCGCCGAATTGACATGAAAGCACTGACAAATATAAATATACTGTAGTCAACTTCATTACAACGTTATTAACGTGCCTAAACTCAGTAATTCACCATTTCTACGCATGACAACACACTTTGTCCGTGTTTGGCTCTCTCGCCGCACAGTGAAGCGTTCCCGCATTGACGTCCCTTCCGGCTTCCCTCAAAACTTCAAAATGAGTCGAAGGAATTTCCCCACGATGTTCGAAATTATTGATATTTATCGGAACGGTATCGCACCTTCTTTTTTAAACTGACGGTTCGAGATGACTAGTAGCCCAATATTTCATTGCACAACAGTTGTTGGGAGGCTGTCAGGCTCTTTAATCCAACATTTAAAAAATGTGCATCACACCTCTAAAATCATTTTTGACAGAACAAACATGTAAAAACAACACTTCCTGGTCTATGGAATACTGACAGGAGAAATTGTGCAGGTGTGACATATATATTTACACTGAACGAAAATATAAACGCAACACTTTTGTTTTTGCTCCCATTTTTCATGAGATGAACTCAAAGATCTAAAACATATTTTATATACACAAAATTACCATTTCTCTCAAATATTGTTCACAAATCTGAAAAAATCTGTGATAGTGAGCACTTCTCCTTTGCCGAGATAATCCATCCCACCTCACAGGTGTGGCATATCAAGATGCTGATTAGACAGCATGATTATTGCACAGGTGTGCCTTAGGCTGGCCACAATAAAAGGCCACTCTGAAACGTGCAGTTTTGCTTTATTGGGGGGGTCTGGGGGGGGTCCGAAAACCGGTCAGTATCTGGTGTGAGGGGTAGGGGTAGGGTTAGGGTAATGTTGTGAATCGAGTGGCCCATGGTGGTGGTGGGGTTATGGTATGGGCAGGTGTATGTTATGGACGACGAACACAGGCCACTCGATTCACAATATTACCCTAACCCTAACCCTAACGCCAAAAGTGTTGCATTTATATTTTTGTTCAGTGTAGTTATATATTTGGGAAAAGCCTGTATTTCTTCTTGAGGGATAGAAGATTTATATCAATCTAATGTGTGTCATGTATAGCAGAAATATGTGCTGTTAGTTTAGCGTATAGACCAGGGGTCAGCAACAGGCGGACCGCGGTCCGGATCCGGACCCAGACGCCGACCTATACGGACCCGGAGCTATAATCAATACATTAATAGGGGATTTTTGTGTAATCGTGGAGAACCGAAGAGTTTTTGTTTTGGGGGGGGGGGGAGTCTGTCCGTCAGTCCGTACACATGCCGCAGTGTTTGCGTGGCTGTGTCTTTAGTTGTAAGCACAGTGGCGATCTGTTGTTGTTAGCATCTGGTTAGCTAGCTATGCTAACGAATTTAAAGAACTTTTCTACAACCAGGTGGAAAAGAGCTATCTCCTGAGAGGCTCAAATAACCTCAGCTCAGTGAGGTTAAGGCACACCTTGATATGATCATTATAGTTATTAATGAGACATTAGAGACTAAATGAAAAAACAGGTATAAAATACTATATGACAGTAACAAAAAAGTTGTTAAAAATTCAAGAATAGAGTTTAAAAGGGGAGTGATTTGTAAAATATCCAAAAAGAAAAATATGCTTACAGTTTCATATGGGTGTTGAAAGATGTATCCATAGATCTCCTCATGTTGCTCTCAAAGTGTACCAGATTGATGCTTTTAACTTCAATATTTAAAAAAAAATCTTCCCGGGGGAGCATGCCCCCGGACCCCCCTAGAGAAGGTTAGGTCCCCCCCCACTTAAATCATGTTCACATGGATAAGATACTAAATACATTTGCACATATCTTGTGTCCATATCTTTCTGTTTTGGTGGTCATGCCACACCGTGCACATGCATACGTGAGTCATGGTGAGATATCTGGATTAAGAGGTTGCTTTTTCTTTGCACAGCATGAAAGAAAGGTGAAATGAATGGGCTGTGATTTTAGATTTGATTTTAAGGTCGTTGTAAAGGAAAAAGGTTCCCCACCCCTGCTGTAAATAATAATAAAAAACCCTTGATTTTTAACTTAACACCTCTGTCTCCTATTGATCTGAGTATTGTTGAGGAATTGAGGGAAAATTGAAATAACTTGAAAGTTTGAAGTGAAAGTTTGATACAGCGTATTTTTGGTATATTCATCTAATGTCCCCTGATATATAAGAAGTGTGTTTTTATATATTCATGTGTGTATGCATTAGAGGAGCCATAAGGCTGTATGTGAAGACTGCTCAAACGGTACCTGTGTTTTATATTGATTTCTCTGTTTTATTCTTTTATAAATGTGAGGACTAAACTTGCTCCAAACATTCTGGGGAGCCATGGAGTAAACAGGGTTTTATTGCTCTGTGGGGGAGGTGTAGGTATGCAGGACAGGGGGCTAGGTGGATGAGAGTATATTCTGCTTAAGATCTCTAGCATGTCATGTTTCAGGGAAGTCTACATATCTTGAATAGTAGATGTGTGTGTTTAATTACTTTGTATTAATAATAAGCAGTATATCTTTGTGAGCAAGGGAATATCCTTTAGACACAACTGAGGTCTCTGGAATGTGGGGGGCTGTGTGTGTGGAGGCTGCAGAAATATGAGACAGCGAATGCCAGATGTGTTTGTTTTGCTTCAAAGTGAGACTGTTTGCGGGTTCTCTGTTGGCACGCGCTGATTCGCTGTGACACAGCATCTTTTGCATCTCCCAATGAGATTACCTGAAAAGATGACCAGCTGACCCAACCCCTCCTGTTTTATTCTTGTATGTAAGCCTGTTCGGCCTTGTGTCCGGTCTCTTTTCCTGCTGCCGTCAAGATGAGAAGTTCTCCCGGCATTAGGACCAGAGCAGGGGGAGGCCTGACCCCTTTGAGAAGTGTATTGTATTATTACCATTTATTATTAAAACAGATTATTGTTTAACCCTCGTCCTGGTTGTTTTGAGTTTTCCTTCTTTTAAAGCAAACTCATATAGGATCGGCGCGGAGCAGAGATATCTACTCCAACAGTATATTATAAAGAACAGTTAATTGAAGCATTATAGCACAGGCCTTTGTCAGATGGTATATTACGCTGTTTTTTTTCTGCTTCGAATAGTTCTCTCTTTTTTCACCATACCTGTGTTTGCATCCCTGTAACCAATGAGCACCTGCATGTGTATGAGAATGGCCCTGACACCATTTCAGCCCAGATTTACAAACTCCTGGCAGGACAAGCTCCAGCTCAATTCTCGCACTGAATAAAACAAAGTGAGTGAGGGACTGCAATATAAGAGGGAAAGAAAGAGAAACTTTTAAACTGTTCAATTGTTATGATGTGTAAAGACTGATATTGTTCTATAATCGGCTGAAACTGTTAAGTCATGATGTGAAACGGTTAACAAAGAAAAAGGGAAACTCAAGCTGCTGCTACACTTTATTTTATTTATCTAAAATTAAGCACTTTTAAGATGCACACATTTTCAAAAGCTATTTTATTTATTTGCTCTATTTTATTTTTAAATGCAGCCCGAGAGGAACATTACACATATCCACAGTATTTACTGTATATCTGTAGTTCAATGTTAATTGACAATAAATATTGTTGTTTATGAATTGTACTTTCTTTATTTGATTGGCAGTCAGTTGTTGATTACATGCAGACGTTGATAAAGCTACAGGTCACTTCAATATATATCACACTAATTCATGAAGCAAGTTAGACATTTTGATGTTCCGGACCTTTGCATGGGGACATTTTCTCTAACTGGACCTCGTTGAATTTTAGTTGAATACCCCTGGTATAGACTATACAGATACCTTCAGTGGTGTAGTGGGCGTTGGACGTGGGGGTACGCCGTACCCCCACTTATTTGAAGCATGATTTTTTTTAAACAGTCTAATAAATATAAAATAATTGCCAGTGTTATCAGTTGCAAGTGTGTATTTGTTTTAATAATGACGAAAACATAATAGGCAGATTTCACAGTAATTATAATAAAAACGTAGCTCAAGCATTTATGCAACTTGATATGAAGCGTGTGTGTGTGTAGGATGACCTGGGGCCTCATTTATAAAGGGATATACTCTAAAAAAAAATGGCGTACGCCAGTTTCTACGCAATGTTTGCGATTTATAAAATACTAACTTGACGGGAAAACGTACGGTCCTCCACGCAAACTCTAAACCATGCGTACGCACTAAGCACAAAAACGGGAGAGACGAGAAACTGCGACACCGTTGGCAGAAGGAAGAATGGAGAGAAATATGTGGAAATAATACCATAAACAAAATGTTACCTCTCATTTATCATATATGAAGAATTCATTTTCAAACATTGATTAAAGCCAATCTTAAAATGATTCAACAAACGCCTGTTTGCGACTCCTCAGTGAACAAAAACATAACTTGGAGAAATAAATAAATACGGATATGTTATTTAAAACCACCTCGAATATGTTGTGTTAATGTTATGAAATGTTTTCTCATAAATGATGCGGTTTTGCATTTCTATAGGTTGTACGAGCATGGTTTTATATACTACCATGTTTAATCATGTTTTATGCCGTTTGCTAAGACTTGATAAGTCGCTCATAAAACACGGGAGGTATGGAAACTAAGAACACCATATGTGGTCAATTGTACAGCTGATATAACACAACACATTAGTTGTATTTCCTTTAACTGGTGGATATAGAGTTGCTGCAGTGGAGACGCTGCGCACAGCTGATCGACAGCTGGGACACAAACCACCAAATACAAAAACATAATTCAGATCCAGTTGTCATGACTCCACTCCGGAGGGATTCCCCGATCATTTCTTACAGTTTCTCATCAAGGGGGGGGTCTCCTGTCCCCGGTACAAACACACTGCCTGAGGAAGGCTATGTGTATTTTTTTTGTCATGAACCTTTTTCGGACCACTTATTTATTTATTTTGGTGACGATCCGACCTCCATGCTGCTGCTCTGGTTCAAACGGCATCCACCAAACAATATGATTTATCTCGATGTCCCCAAAATCTGACACGGTGTGAGATGTATTTTTTAGCTGTGATTGATTGATTGATTGAAAAGTGTATTAACAGCTTGTATATTGGGTACAGTACAGCTCAAAACATACAATTGTTAAGGGGATGCAGACCAGAGAAAGACTTTCGTCTTGTTTACATCAGGGTCCCCCATTTCCAATTCATCATATATATACTGTTCTGTCGTCATTTCCTGCTATCTTCTTCATAAAGTCAGTCAGAATGAATGGGCGTTTCTTTGACTATTTATAGGCAAATATGGGCGTTACGTGAAGCCCGCAAAAGCTGCACCGCATTTCGAGTCGATTGTGATTTATACAAGGAAACCGACGTAGGAAGTGCTGTACGCACTTTCCTCGCCGGTACGCAATGTTTGGTGAATCGGAAAAATGTCGGAACATTTCTGTACCTATTTTTTGGATTTCTACTACGTAAGCAACCTTCCCACGTGAATCCTACGCACTGCGTTATAAATGAGGCCCCAGGTGTGCCACTTTGTGCGGGACTGTACACAGCATTTTTATTAATTGTCCCGCGTCCCACAAATTGAGACTATGTCCCGCATTTCAGTGACAGTGGCGCAGAAAGGCCGGATCGGTTCGCTGACGGCCCGCGCCGCCCTTTATTATTATATTGTTTAAACGGCATCATGTTGAGCTGACAGGCGACACAGAGGTACCCCCACCCACCTACCAACCTTTTCGGCCACATGTCGAATCGGTATGCAGTCGGGGCTGTCGGCAAAATAAATCACTCTGATTGGCTGTTCAGCTAGCGAATCAGTGCATGAGAAGCGAATCGGAAGTGAGGGACCCAAACAAATCATTAATAAGGCAAATGTGAGATTTCATTTAACTCCAGCTCTCGACACAGGTTCGGGAAAGCCCCGTGAGCTTCTCGCTGTAGAGTGAAAATGGAACGCACACGCTATTTGTTGTTTGTTTGTATCACGCAGTCTGTTCTTCTTCTCTCGGTTATCACGCAGTATGTCTTCCGGTTGTTGCCTCTTTTGAATGACGAAAACACACTACCGCCACCTGCTGGTAAGGAGAGTTATTGCCACTCACGCATGCGCAGTTTGTACGTGCTACTTGGCCGTCAGCTGAAGTCTTTGCGGTGTCTTCCAGAGCGACACATGGCCAAGACGCAGAGACGCGAGGCGACACAACAGTCGGGGTCCGTCTGTGTCAGTTCTTTGTTGTCAGATTGGTGTGTCCGGGCCTTTAAGCCCACTAAAGCACAAGCCATATCTCTTATGCAATCCGTACAAAAGCAGAAATAATTATATTTAGATATGGTTTGTTGCTTTTTATGATTAGCTAGGCTACAGATTAGCAGATGTATTTACTAATGCTGCTTTCATTGCTCACCAAATCCACGATGTGGGCAGTGACTCTGTGGAACTAGGTAATCTAAATATACGTATAAACTTAATGCATAGACAAGAAACATTTGTATTACAAGTCTCATCTCACTCTGGGCCAGAAAGCAAATAGGCATATTCACCTAAATGTGTCTTTATAATCTCACTGTTGTGAGGGACAGAACTAACCTAGCCCAACGGGAAGAAGGCCGACGGATAATATAAAACATTTGCAGTTTTTTCTTTACCATTCAAGATGCACACATGTATCAGTTACAGTACAATTCGGTACAACAATTCAATCATTTCAAACTCCAGACCCACAGCACGTTGTTGCACACTCAATATACTTTTCTAGTTTTATTGAGTTTTTCTTTGCTTTGCTTAACAAGGTTTCTGTTGTGTTGGAAAGCACACTGAACTGTAAAGCTCAGTGTGCTCACAGGCAGGAGACTCTGAATAAAGGTTGTTAGTATCCAGTGTGTGATGTATTGAAGTACATTTACTCAAGTATTGTATATAAGTATGACTTTGGGGTATTTGTACTTTACTTGAGTATTTTTGTTACACTACTTTACTTCACTACATTTTGTAAGCAAAATATTTTACTTTTTAGTTCACTACATTTATCGGACACAAATTATTACTAGTTACTTTACAGATCCAGATTATTGGCTAAAAATATATAGCTCCACCTTTACCAGCTATGATGAACAAATGAATGCCTCAATAATCATAACCATTTAGTATACAGTATATGATTCTGAATGGAGCTACAAAGCACAAGGAGTACGTTTACTTGTGTTACTTAAATATATTTTGATGCCGATACTTTTATGTACATTTACTTAAATATGGACTTTTTACTTGCAACAGGGTACACTGTCGCAGTTCTACTTCAAGTTAAGTCAAATATCTGAGTACTTCTTCTACCTCTGTTGATATCAGCGTAACATATGGCATAGACTGAGGAGGTGATCCTTAACCCTCTGAGGGAAGTCATTACAACAAATGGTTGAATTCTGCACAATTCAGTGTTTTTTTACAATTCTTTATTTGAGATGTTGTGATGACCAGGTGCCCATGTGTTACCCGGTGCAGCTTTAAAACAGAGACCAGCAGTACAACAATCAACAGAGTTAGAGGTCAGGGTCCCACTTTGCAGCAGGATGCAAAACGATTGAATGTGTTTCTGTGGCACAAATCCACATGAGGCGTCTCCTTCCACTCTGACAGCGCCCCCTGCTGCGCTCCAACACACTCGCACACCCTGTGGGCTGAATCAGAGCTATGTTACAACAACACATGCTAACACATGCAGAATAAAACCAGCACCTGAGAAGAAGACAAACAACTCTACTGCTCTCTAGTGGTAGATGAGTCTGTTAACCTGTTGCCCTTGGGTCAAATCTGACCTGTTTCTTAATATTTCTGTATGATAAGAGGTTTATGATCAAACCTTTTATTTAATTATGTGTGTTTTATTCAAATGTATAGCATCTGGTGTGATGCGATTCATTTGTTTCTAACGGTTTTGAAACAGAATCTTTACTAAACTTTGATGTATACGATAATGCTGTGACAATCGATCAAGGTATGTTCCTGTGATCTTAACTAGATACAAATAATTCCAATTGTTGGCCTTTTGTTAACTCAAAATTGGGTTAAACATTTTTATTTTCTTTGACCATAAATGCAAAAAAAGAAGTAAAACTATTGGTTATACTATATGCTGTAAAAACAATCAAACAAAGAACAAAAATGCACAGTTAAGGGCAGGGGCGGACAGGCCATTGGGAATACCGGGAAAACATTTGTAAGTGTTCCGGCCACTCCCTGGAGGGGTGTGGCCCGCACCCCACTGGGGTCACACCCGTGTACCGAACCGAAGGGCCCGTACCGAATAATTTGGCAGGAAAACAGAGTTCAGGGGGAGTGGCTGTACCAGTAGGATAGAAAAGGGGGAAGTGACGTCTGACTCAGAGGTCGCGCGGCTGTGGAGAAGAACGTGTTGCCCACATTCTGTTACTGAGTTTAGGATAGTTAGCTAACAGGTTTATTGTTTTGGGTGCAGTCATTTTTGTCTCAACTTGCTGTTCAAATAAATGTTGAAAGCAAAAGTAAATCTGTTTACAGTTCTGTTTCATATGGGTGATGAGAGATGTATCCATAGATTTAGTCCCTAATTTTGCTCTAAAAGTGCACCAGATTGATGCATTTAACTTCAACATGTATGCCCCCGGACCCCCCTAGAGGAGTTGAGGTCCACCACCTCCCTGTTAAATTGTCTCACCCACATTGAGGATGCCTCCTACGCCCATGTTTTATTCCATGTGTCAAGTCAGGCAAATTGGGTCCAAATGTTATTGCATCAATGATCTGTTAGCATTAAAATCACTAAATATATGCTGTAACTATTTTGCTCTAGGCAACTCAAGGGCTCAGGTAATGTGATTACTATATGAATAATGGTCCAAAATAACATAAAATGCATAGGGTTTTTTGTTAAGTTACATACTTTCGTCGCCTGCCGGCCGATACATGCCGCGCATTAAGTGGCCTGTCTGTCAATTAATCCCCGGGCCACTTTTTCCCCCCAGTCCGCCCCTGGTTAAGGGGAAGACAACAACAAGTTAAGACTGTGAATAAACCAGGGGGAGCAGACAACACGCTTAACAGGATACTTTGCATTGTTTGAAGTGGGGTTGTTTAACTTGTCCATAGTTAGTGTGCTACCTACAGTAGATGCTGTTTGGAAAAACAGAAAAGAATACCAGCAGGAAGCTCAACAATATACTGCTGTGGACGAGCAGCAGCAACACGTATTTATCCTCCCCAAAGAAAGATTTCCCGGTTTAAATGTGAACTATGTGGAATACTTTCATTGCATCAGAAATCCCTTTCCAAAAAACTGCTTAAAGGTCCCATGTCATGCTTTTCCGGTTATTACCCGTCCCCTTGTGTGTTATGAAGGTTTTTATGCATGTGAACGGTGTGCAGAGTCAAAACCCTCAAAGTACACCCTGTAGCGAGTAAAACTCTAACACAGAAAATACCTCCCCAAAACGCCTCGTTGAAGATACGTCATTGTCCATTGTTTACTTCCTGGGTATTGTGACGTAGGAATGGCCAGTAGCCGCGCCCAGAGCTATGACGCGATACGGTCATGCGTTACTCGGAACCAAATGGACCAATCCGTGGAGCCGTTACGTTACGTCCGCGGAGCCGTTACGTTAAGCCCCCGCTGATTGGTCCAAATTGACCAATCCACGGACTTCCTCACACACACACTCGGCTTGTTTGAGACGTGTTGCGGCTCGCCTCGAAAGTAGACGAGAATAGCCGATCGCAGCCGGGGGAGGTCTCAAAATGCTTGCATGAAGTCGGACAGCTCGGAGTCGGCTTCGTCTTCTTCTTCTTCTCTCGGTTTTTTGGCGGATTGCAAACAACTTTAAGGTGCATACCGCCACCTCCGGAGTCGGCTTGACTCGGTTTGCATTTATAAAGAATGCACACATGTGTTTAACCGTTAATGTCAGATATGTACTTAGTAAATACATTTGTTCCTGCTCAAGATTAGATTCAACTTTATTGTTATTGCACATATTACAGGTACTGAGACAACAAAATGCAGTTTAGCTTATAACCAGGAGTGCAACAAGCAGTAAAGTGAAAAGTAATGTACACAATCTACAGAATAACATATAGAATGAATTGAATGATGAATAAACAGTGAGGGGTATGAATACACTAGATATACACAGCAGCCTGTGAGCAGTATGAACAGTGTGTATGAATACACTAGATATACACAGCAGCCTGAGAGCAGAATGAACAGTGTGTATGAATATGCTAAGATATATAAAGTATAAAAACGGTAAGCAATGCAAGTATAGTATAAAATATATAGATATTCATTTCATGATGATAAACATTGTGGAACAATGATGAAAAATGGGAATGGATGTGGCGACGTACAACTGACACAAAACAACAACAAAACTTTGCCAGCCAATTGGAGAGTTTTATCAGCAGCACGGGGTAAAAACCACCAATGAGCGCTCAGCTCGAGATACCAGCGAGTCGTTTCCCATCAAGCATTTCGCTTCCGCAGCCCGTGGAGAGGAACTGCGCCGCCGCGCCTCACTCTCAAGGCTGCGGGCGTCTTTGTCCCGCGAGATTTCAACGTCTCATGTAGGCGAGCCCATAGATATATATAAACACTAGATGACTCACCCGCGCTGCTGGCCAATGGAGACCGACGTTGCCACATGGCAGCCATCTTGCCACAGGCAGCTCGATCATTCATAACATTATGTCTATGGTGCACTATTGAAATAACCGTAGATTGCTCCATTTTCAACCAATTTTCAAACGGTTTGGTTTGTTATAAACATCAAAGATGTAGTTATGATACTGCATACTTATAATTATAGTCATGAACTTTTTTTGTTCAACATGTCTTGTTGTCTCCTGTATCATAGCCATGCTAATAACGTTTATAATAAACTAAACCGTTTGTAAATCAGTCAAGAATTCAGCGAGTTAAGAGCATCTTTGTGCAGATCACTCACCTTACAACAGCTGTAGCAGTAGTTGTTGACTGTGGCAAGATGGCCGCCAGTGAGCTACGCTGGCGACTCCCCCTTGAGCCATCTAGTAGGCTTGTTTGAGACGCGTTGCGGCTCGCCTCGAAAGTAGATGAGAGTCATAGCCGCGGGAAGTAGGGGTGCTGGGGGTGCTGCACTCGCCAACAGGGGGTGCTGCAGCACCCCCTGTTGGCGAGTGGTGTACATTTGAAAAACTGAGTGACCACCTAAATAAAAATGATTAAACTACATAAAATAGTTATGATTTTACTTAAAATAAAATTTGCTGTATACAGTAGCATATAATAGTCATAGTATATATTTGTATATATCAGGTGGCTTGAATTTATTTTCCAAATAAGTAAAATCCGAGTCATCTTGGTCGTAGGTCTTGGGAGAGTGACGTAATTGACGCGACACACACACTGCAGAGTGACAACTTTCTAGAATGGAGCAAAAAAGGATTATTTTTTTTTCAACAAACAACCCAATAAAAAGAGTGGACCACCAGCTACTCCTCAGCCCACCACCTCTACAACTAGAGTAATATATATAAATTATCCATTATCTCATTAAATTTGCGCATATTTTAACACATTTCAGGAACCGAAATCTGAACTTTGGATAAAGCCAGGTTCAAAATTCTCGTTTCATTTTGTAGTCATATTAGCATCTACTGTAAGGCTTTCACCGAAGGGATTTTGGATATCTCTCTTTATCACTCCATAAATCAGAAAATATTGTCAACAGCCCTAAAATATCAATTTTCGCCATGTTTCTAGGTATACAATCTTATATAATTCAGGCTATGAATGATATATGAACAAACCCTTCTGTAAAAGCCTTCATAATATTGATAGGAATATAACTGGAAGGTCTGGTGTATGTAATTGCAACTGAAGTGGACATTTCGGACTCAGAGTAGGAGAAAAAACTCATTTTGAGAAAACGAACTTTAAAGATTGCAGTGAGGCGCTAGCTAAACCCTCTGTTCTTTGGATGACAGCTTGCGCATCGACGCACTCCGTGAAGGTATTTCATAGTCGGGGTCATTTGTGTTTTGTATAACCTTGCTTCGTGCAAGTGACAATTGTTGTTGTCTTCTCTGTGAACGTTTTTTTCCGCCGTTCTTTTGCCATTTTGAGATTTACATTTCTAGCGGAAAGCTAATCAGGAAGTGTTTTAGCACACCACGTGATGCATCTGAACGAATCACGTTGTCAGAAATTGACACCAACCAATGAGATTTCGTTTCTTGGTTTAAGACCCTTTTGTGCTTTCACAATTGGTTGCTGATACAAAGGAAATGACCATATTTGGATCCGATGAGATCATTGTGCAGGAGAGACGGAGCTTTTCCAACGATGACATTGTGCAAACAGCGATCGCGGTACTTTATGTTACGTTAGAAATGCTAACTTTTGGTGAATTTAGGAGAAATATACAGATGCAAATAGACAAACTATAGTAAAATGAACACTTAAATGTGTATTTTGTACGTTTTCTTTCCAAAAGCCTGAAAGAAAACATGTTATGGAATCAAAATAGCACAACATCTAAAAATTGACCAGTGCATGAAAAACGATGTTTTTGCCTGCCGTGTCTCGCCTTTAACAAACAATTTATGCGGCTCGTATCGCTGACAGCCGGGCCCGGCCCGGCACCGCCTTTTAAAAAAAAATGTAAACGGCTCCATCCCCACTTTTGGCAGCACCCCTGAGCAAAATGACTTCCCGCGGCTATGACGAGAGTAGCCGATCGCAGCCGGGGGAGGTCTCAAAAAGCTCGCCTGAAGTCGGACAGCTCGGAGTCGGCTTCGTCTTCTTCATCTTCTTCTTCGCCTTCTTCTTCTTCTTCTCTCGGTTTTTTGGCGGATTGCAAACAACGTTAAGGTGCATACCGCCACCTAGTGATGGCAAAATGAAGCTTTGAATGAAGCGTCGAACCACTTGGACAATTGTGTCGGAAATAGGTTCATTTCTCGAAGCTTCAGTTACAGCGACCTCTCCTGGCGAAGTGCAAGGCTGCAGTGGGTTTAACGTATCTTTGCCTTGAAAAATATTCGATGCACACACACACACTAAGACTGAATATCATGTTCTATTTGAAATTAAAGATTGATAATTGTCTGTATTGGGTTATTGAGAAGAGACTAGAGAGTGCTAGACATGTTTTTGGGCGGAGAGGGCCTTTTATCAGTTATTAAAGTTGAAAAGCAATGATTAAAATACGTCCATTCCGGGATTTCAACCAGCTGCGCGGAGGACATCGCCGCATTCGGGCCGCCGGCTCTACCCACTGGGCTATCTATTGCTTGAAATAATTAACTGTTTTTATATTACTGATAATTGTCTTTTTGTTCACAACTTCTCCACATTTCGAAGTGTTTCCCGAGCCAGAACGACCTATCTTTCTTCCTGGCTTGCTCTATAATGATATCAAATACAATGCCAACAACAACTCAACAGCAACAACGCAAACTACGAAAACAACCCACACATTGTGCATTGTTTAGAGCGGTCATAAAGTGTTGAAGCACTCAAGTTTGAAACTGTTTCAACCTGTCACCTGTCAGAATCGAGACGAGGCAGTGCATTGAATCGCGTGAATGGACCGTGAACCAGTCAAGTGATTCATTCAGGAAATGAAGCAGTTGCTGCTTCGGACGTCACATGTCACGTGATTTGAAGCAGTTGCTGCTTCGGACGTCATATGTCACGTGATTTGAAGCAAGCTTCGAAGCACTGCTTCTATGGAATAGGAAGTCCAGGGTTGAAGCTCCGTTCGAAGCTTCAGTGTCAAACTGCCATCACTACCGCCACCTCCGGAGTCGGCTTGACTCGGTTTGCATTTATAAAGAATGCACACACGTGTTTAATCGTTAATGTCAGATATGTACTAAGTAAATACATTTGTTCCTGCTCAAGATTAGATTCTACTTTATTGTTATTTCACATATTACAGGTACTGAGACAACGAAATGCAGTTTAGCTTCTAACCAGGAGTGCAACAAGCAGTAAAGTGAAAAGTAATGTACACAATAGACAGAATAAAATATAGAATGAATTGAATGATGAATTTCTTCTTTTCTCAAACAAGCCTACTCATATGGCGCTGCTACTCACTGCAGGCAGCTCTGCTGATTTCTCCTCCCTGGCTGCAGGCTGATAACAGACAGTTGGGATCGCGGCAAAATTCTCTCTGCAGACCCATTCTCACAGCGTTTATCAACCTTTTTCTTACTCAATATCAAGCCACACTTATTGTTTTTACTTCGGCTGTGACTTTGTGTGTGCTCAGGATGAGTTTGGCTGTGTTTCGATGTGTATCGCTTGTAGTGGCCAAAATCCCAAAAAGTTTGTCTTGTAACCTTCACCTCAAAAGTTATTGTTCTTGGCCACATGTAGAGCTTGGGCCTCGGAAGCAGTGTCAGACTCGCAGTACACAATACACTGGACGTTTCGGTTGCTTTTCAAGGTTTATTTCCAGCAAAACAAAATACGAAAGCAATATTTAACATAAACTTAAACAGCAGATCCTAATAATCTGTATTTGACTAAGTATAAGGTTGCGTCTGCGTGTCAATGACGGTATTGCTGCTGCCTGCTGCTCTCCCGTCACACACCGCACCTCCAACTTAAAGCCTTAGCCCCGCCCCCTTCACCTGAGCAAAGCACACCTCTCACAGAAACAGAAAAATGCATTAATAAAGGTTCCAAATAAATCAAAACAAAATAAACTTAAATGCGGCTCCTACATCGCTAAACAAGGAAACAACACCTCCACGGAGCTCAGCGCGATTCACAACGTCCCGACCAATCAGAGCACACTGTGCTCACAGGGAGTGTGGGGGCTGGAGCTATTGGAGCTACAACGAGCCGTTAAAGGCAGAGAGTGAAATTCAGTGAATACACGTAGTTTACAGAGATGCTGTATGAGAAACCAATGTGAGTTTGGAGAATTGGACAATATAAATCTATTCTAGTAGACCTCAACAATGGAATTATGATCAGTGGAAACATGCCCGGCACCGTATAAATAAACTGTGAACTTTTATGCTACGATGTATGTGATGTCAGATAGTAACTAAAACAAAAAATCGCAGGCTACGTCAAATAAATTCATGTGTCTGTTGTGATTTGTGATTCGTCCACATTTAGACCAATCACAGCGTCACACTCTGCCGCCTATTCTAGATTTGTGTATTGTTTATTGTGCATTCTGTAGACTCCCATTTATGTTTGAATTACACAATGGACATCAGAAATTGGCTTAAAAGGTCTAAGGATTTATTAAAACGAAATATCGATGAAAGAACTGCAGCCGATGGTGCTGCTGGCGACCCTGCACCAGCCGTTGCAGCAGCACGCCTTAATGTCACAAGCTTGACCTCGGCAAACCCCGGGGCTGAGTTAGCGAGCCCAAGCCTTGACTCATCAAGGCGGCCGCCACCAACGCTGTCCTCCGAGGCACAGCTCCTTGTGCCCCTACCATCACCACCTGCGTTGCCACACCCTGTACCACACCCGCCAGCATCCTCCTCCTCCTCCGTGCCGGTGCCTCCACTAGAGACGCTACCTTGCAGTAACATCAACAGGTTCTATTGGGCCAGCAACCGCTCAAAGACCAAGAGCCCCAGATGATCTTGGGGTTAATAAACCCAACCAGGTGAAACTGGATCGTTATCCAGGGAGATTGTTTTCAGGAAAGAAGCGCACTTTTGCCGCTGCATGGTACAACAACAGACCATGTCTTGAAGATTCGTTCAAAGCAGACGCAGCCTTTTGTTTCCCCTGTAGACAGTTTAAAGTAAATACGTCTTCATCTGATGCGGCTTTTACTGTCAAAGGTTTTTGCGACTGGAAACACGCATTACAGACTGATAAAGGACTGCAAAGGCATGCCGCATCAAAAGAACACATTTCATGTGAGAGTTTGTGGAGAGAGAGACAGATACGCGAGGAAACAAATAAGGACATGAGTACTTTGGTGCAGATCAGCTGGCACGGAACCGTTATTACGTGTCATTTGTCGTTGATATTATAGCTTTTTTAGCTGTCAACCAACTCCCTCTCAGAGGTGACCACGGTTCACTCCACAGCATGTCCGAGTCAGGCAGTGGGCTCTTCCTGTCGCTGTTTGAGTATATGCTGCAGTACAAAGATGCAGAGTTGGCCAAAATAATGGACAGCATTCCCCACACAGCAACATACACCTCTCACAACATGCACAATGCCATAATAGAGCTAACAGCAGTTCATCGTCTCCGTCTCTACTATTTCTCTCCGAGTGCAACGGTGAGGAAGCTGCCATCCTTAACAGTGTGCCTTGCTCGTGATTTACAGTGTTTGTGCTGCCACGCACACAATGTTTCAAAAGTGGTTTATGTTGTCCTTTATTTGTGTATGTGTTTGCGATAAGTGTGCGTCTTTACGCAATGCTGTTGGCCTTGCTGTTTGATATATATTGTGCCGCAGGCCCGCAGCACGTGACGGTTTTGTGTGCCCTCCCATGAAAATCATATGCCCTCCCTTTAGATTTGTTCTGGCGCCGGGTCTGAGTGGAAATGGCCATGACATGGGACCTTTAAAACACAGAAGTCACACAATAAGACCAAGCAGCTAATCGATCAGGGCAGCTGCTCCTCTGTTCTGCTAGGTAGATTCATTGTTTGTGTCAATGGAGTCTGGTGATTTTTAAAAGAGCATAGATAAAGGCTGTGGTTGCGGATATTGAGTTTTTAGTTGTCTCAAACTCGTTTTGCTGCCGCACCTGTCCGCAGTGCTATAGCTTAGCTCCCTGCTGGTATTCTTGTTGGTCATTTACTGTTTGCGATACACTGATGGTGAATTGACTGTACGTCAAACAACACCTCTTCAAAAAATCCAAACTATCCCTTTGCCCTCAAACTCTCTTAGTATTTTAAGGCACCTGAAGGATGGACGTTTGCTGGGGCAAAACACAGCCTAGCAGCAAAGCTGTGTTGCTAAGTCCAGGCAATAATAGTCTCTATGAACATGTTTGTTGCATTCCCTCCGACACCTTTAGCCTTCTTACCTACACCCAGCAGCAGCTGCTCCACCTGATCCCCTGACAGGGCTGATGTCTCTGTGAAGAATAACCCTCTGTCATTGGCCAGACTCTGTCCTTCCTGTAGGACCAATCAGAATCAGCGGGGGAAAGTGCAGTGTTACAGTGTATAGCAGTGGCATATTTACTGTGGCTGACGGGCAAACGCACCAAAACACTTCAATTAGGAGAAACTGATTGCACTTTCAAAAACAAAGCATGTATGAGAAAATATATATAAAAACACAAATCTGCCAAAACACATGTACATTACATCTGTTTTGGAAGATGTAAATGAAGAAACATCTTCACCAACTTGACAACACATGCACAGTGTTTACAAAAAGCGTTGCAATGAACAAATCGCAGCAATTAAGCTCGAAACACACCAGAACCAGTGGACCCTGGACCCAGGGATTATAAAGTAGGCCACTGGAAACGTACCTAAAATATAAATAATGATAATTTTATCGCAGGATTCCTTCTGATATTATTGCAGATCTGTTGAACGATAGCAGCTAACATAGCCTGCAGTCATTTCAAATATACTGACAAACACAGTTATGAAACAGATGCCCCCTCCCCCGGGGGCAGACATGCTAACGCTAACGGTACATTAGCATCGTCGATCTTTTCTACTTCAAGCTATCTGCACAAATGGTTAACATTGAACATTAACAAGATCAGACGGTTCAGGGAGAATCGAAGGAAGGCAGGCAGGCAGCTTTGAATGACATTCTTCTTGACGTGTTTCATTGTGGTGATAGTGAGGGTAGTCAATCCCTTTTTGGCAGGACAGTAGTGACGGCCATCTTGGTGACGTGTATTGTTCTGTGACACCAGAGATGTAGTTCATTGAGCGGTTTCACACAAAAAAAGTCTTACTTCACAGTTTTACGGCAATTTTTTTTTTTTTAACTTAACTTAACTTAACTTAAATTGACAAACATCATATGTGTTATTCGTGGCACAATTCAAACGGGATCGAAAGATAACTTTGACTTCAATACATGATTTTTCCGAAATAAGGGCCGTTTCTCAATGTCGAGTAAACCTGCTGCAGAGCCACTATTTCAAGTATACTACGTCATCGAGTGGCGCCGAAGGACTGTTTAAAGGCCCAGCATTCGGCGCCACTCGATGACGTAGTATACTTGAAATAGTGGCTCTGCAGCAGCTTTACTCGACATTGAGAAACGACCAGTGTCCCATGGAGTTTCACCGGAAAGGGAGGGACTTCGGCTCTATATAGCACTCCCAGCCAACCCGGCCGGTATCACGGTGAGACGTGAACATGTGACGCTTTACCATTGCTGGGAGACGTGAAGATGTCACGGTTTCGTCTTTTCAAAACGTGAAAAGCGTGACAGCTACACGGTATTGTTAACCCATGTTAACCAGTGGAGAAATAACCGGAAATACCAAGCAAATGCTACCCCCGACGTAATGATTTATTTTTTAATAGTCACACTCGATTACAGCGATTTTCTTGTTGCCCCAGCTGGTCGACACCTCTTTTAGCATAAACAAAGGCTACATTAATGTATTAAATCGATGTTAATCCATGCGTGTGGATGTGGAATTAACGGACGTGACGTTGTGCGATTGAGTTGCCAAGCAACAGCTTCGGTTCATGTTAATTTACAAACTATTCAACTACAACCGTAGTTATATTTAAAAACATGTTAGAAGGCCTCACGAAATACTTTAATGCACATTAAAATGTAAATGTGAAGGAATGTGTGTATAACAAAATACATCGGTCATTAAACGAAACCGGAAACAGACGTAGGCAAGATCCTCAGCTCGATGATTGGATGGTTATCCGCAATGCATGCTGGGATTTGGTGTTTATGTGATGTGAAATCTGAAAACGTTTTTTAAAAATACAATAATACATTATTCCGAGTGTGCTTGCTTTACTCTTTGAAAGTCATCACATAACGGCATTGTAATACACGGTTCGGCTGCATTAAATATTACATATCTGCCGTAGTTCTCTATTTATAGAGCCCTGCTGAGAAGACTTCTGGACAAACAGGAGAACTGCCGCCAAAACTGAATACGTGACGTTGATCATAAATATATAAGCAATTATACAACATCTTACATTTCTTTTCACACAATGCGTCTCCTTGCAGTATCAACACTAATTTGGCTGACTTTTATATTTGATCCAATTGGTAGATAGGCTGTATTTACACCATAACCGTGCAGAGCTGATAGAAAGGGACACCTGGTGGTCAAAGCACGTTATTGAATTTTATTATTTTATTATTAGATATTAATAGGATCTCTATAAAGTATATTCATTACTCGTTATTCTCTACTAATAGTTCATTAAAGACTGTATATAATGACTAGTTTGAACATCCCTTTCAAGATTT
The DNA here is from genome assembly GCF_902827175.1 of Gymnodraco acuticeps. Classification (NCBI taxonomy): domain Eukaryota; kingdom Metazoa; phylum Chordata; class Actinopteri; order Perciformes; family Bathydraconidae; genus Gymnodraco; species Gymnodraco acuticeps. The sequence continues at coordinate 143,008 of NW_022992054.1, read as the reverse complement.
TATAAGCTAAGGTTTATTGACATATCATATTATACACAACTACTGTGTAGTTATGCAATGAATGAAAAACTTGGGTCGCAGGTTCCTCAACAGTGCATTACAAGACATCTATCAATATGTGTGTATACTCCACCATTAAACTGTCATTCTGCACATTTCTTATACTATCTACATACATCTTATAAGAGTATAATACATATGTATAATATCAGTTTAATAATAAACAAATAATAAACAAATAAGTGCTTAAACATAGTTAACATTGCAGGAAAGCAATATATTAGACGTTAAGTACTTTGTCAGGCTTAATATTTATCTGTAGATACAAATGTCACTGTGTGTGCTGTGTGCTCTGCATGTGTGACCATTAAAGAATCAGAATACCTTTATTAGTTCCACAGAGGGGAAATGTGCAGCGTTACAGCAGGAAAGAGCCACAGACAGCTTAGTGTTGCATATCTTACATGCGTTAAAAAAGTACTAAGTTAGAATAAAATAAACAGTATGCTAAAAAAGTACTAAGTTATAATATATTAAACAATATGCTAAAAAAAAAAGATAAAAAGTTACATAATTTTCAAAAATACAGATCAAAAACAAAACGGCATATATATTGATTTAGTGGCCAGGTATAAATTACACAGTTATTAATGGCATATATATATATATATATTGCACATATAGCACATATTGCACAAAGTTGGTTTGTATTTAGCAGCAAGGGGTGTTATAGTCTGTGTTGTGGTGTGTGTAGGAGGGTCAACAAGGGGCAGTGCTGGTTGTACAGTCTGACCGCTGCAGGAAGGAAGGACCTGCGGTTTCAAGAGGGTTTCATCCCTCCATATTCTTCTTAAAGCTTTTTTCTTATTCAAAATAAGACCTTAACCTAAAGTACTCTTTAATGTTTAAATTAAGCCTTATTAGTTTGTCTGTTTTGCACATCCTCCTATTAATATCTAATAATAAAATAATACAATTCAATAACGTGCTTTGACCACCAGGTGTCCCTTTCTATCAGCTCTGCACGGTTATGGTGTAAATACAGCCTATCTACCAATTGGATCAAATATAAAAGTCAGCCGAATTAGTGTTGATACTGCAAGGAGACGTATTGTGTGAAAAGAAATGTAAGATGTTGTTTAATTGCTTATATATTTATGATCCACGTCACGTTTTCAGTGCCTCATGTTTGTCTAGAAGTCTTCTCAGCAGGGCTCTATAAATAGAGAACTACGGCAGATATGTAATATGTAATGCAGCCGAACCGTGTATTACAATGCCGTTATGTGATGACTTTCAAAGAGAAAAGCAAGCACACTCGGAATAAAGTATTATTGTATTTTTAAAAAACGTTTTCAGATTTCACATCACATAAACACCAAATCCCAGCATGCATTGCGGATAACCATCCAATCATCGAGCTGAGGATCTTGCCTACGTCTGTTTCCGGTTTCGTTTAATGACCGATGTATTTTGTTATACACACATTCCTTCACATTTACATTTTAATGTGCATTAAAGTATTTCGTGAGGCCTTCTAACATGTTTTTAAATATAACTACGGTTGTAGTTGAATAGTTTGTAAATTAACATGAACCGAAGCTGTTGCTTGGCAACTCAATCGCACAACGTCACGTCCGTTAATTCCACATCCACACGCATGGATTAACATCGATTTAATACATTAATGTAGCCTTTGTTTATGCTAAAAGAGGTGTCGACCAGCTGGGGCAACAAGAAAATCGCTGTAATCGATTGTGACTATTAAAAAATAAATCATTACGTCGGAGTAGCATTTGCTTGGTATTTCCGGTTATTTCTCCACTGGTTAACATGGGTTAACAATACCGTGTAGTTGTCACGCTTTTCACGTTTTGAAAAGACGAAACCGTGACATCTTCACGTCTCCCAGCAATGGTAAAGCGTCACATGTTCACGTCTCACCGTGATACCGGGTTGCTCCCAGCTGTGTGTATCACTTTTTAATGTCCCCTGGTTTTTGTTCTTATTGCTGCGTTTTTTTCTCTGCAGCATTTCGTTTCTTTTAGTAAATGCTGCGCATATGTTGTCAAGTTGGTAAAGATGTTTCTTCATTTGCATGTGTTTTGGCACATTTGGGTTTTTATATTTGCATAATTTTCTTAAATGCAGCGTGTTTCTCCTAATGGAAGCGTTTTGGGCAGCCACAAAAGTAATGCAATAATAAAGAGTATGTTTACTTATTAAATGTAGAGAAGAAAAGCACAAATTAGTAATAGAATAGAAATAATGACAAACAGCTGTGTCTAAAAAATGAGTAGCAGCAATTGAAAACGATATTACACATTGCAGGTTTATGCACAATATTGCAACCGTCTGTATTGTGTGTGGTCCACAACACAATGAATGTTATAGATTGTAATATAAAAGGAAAACACAGAAACGTTGACCTTAATTAAATGTATTATGGCAACAAAATGTCAGATGAAAGCAATACAATTAAGTTGAACATGTATATATTTTTCTTTGAACTTAATGTTATAGCTTTCATCTAACCTAATACAGTTATGTGAAATCTGTTAATACATTTAATTAAAGTCAACATTTCAGTTTGTTCAGTGTATGGTAGCATTTTATAGACTGATTGACTGTGATAAAAGGAGTTATTCCGTGTGTACCTGCGCTGACACTTGTCGATGCTGTTCCAGGTCGCCCTTGTTGCCCACCAGCCACAGGACGGTGGATCCTGAGAAGTACTGCTTCTCCAGCTCTCTGAGCCACACTTGAGCTCTGATAAATGTGTCCTTTATTGACACAAACACACACAAAGATACACAACGTAATGAGCACCAGCCCAAACAATGAGAGTTGATGAGTTATTTTAGTGGTCAGATGTCTGTTCCGTTACCCTTTTGCTGATATCATAGACCAGCAGTGCAGCGTGGGCTCCTCTGTAGTAAAGGGGGGTGACACTGTGGTACTTTTCCTCCCCTGCCGTGTCCCAAATCTCAAAGCGAAGAGTGACTTCACGCAGATGCACCGCCTGGGTGAGGTATGCACCTGAGGGGGAGGGGGGGGGGGGGACAGACAGCACAATGACATCATCCGGGACTCATTTGTTCACAGATCAGCAACGTTTAGTGTGTCATGTTGACGCATTTTAAAGGGGACTTATCGTGGAAAATGCACTTTTTTATGTCTTTTATAGATAATGATGTACCCCGGTGTGTCAGGAAACACACAAAGTGTCAGAAAATAAAACCCTCTCTCTTTTCCTCCATGCGCAAATCTCTAAAAACGGGGTTACAACGGAGCTGATCCAGATTTGGACCCACGGCCCTATCAGAAACGTTGCTGTATCAGAAACAATGCCCGACGTGTTTTGGAAGTAATTTGGTCTGTGTTTACATTAGCAAGCATCGCTAACACTCAGAGCTAACGCTGTACTGGAGAGAATATGTGTAAAGAAACAGGATATAAAAGGTACGGTCCTTGTGGTACACCTGCGAGAGAGAAAGCATTTGAGCTCTATACTGTTTCAGAAATAATCCTTGATGTGGTTTGGAACATGATATGGCGATTCATTACCGCAGCATTTAGACAGTGGGTGTTTCTCAATCTCAAGTAAAGCTGCTCCAGAGCCACTATTTCAAGATACTACATCATCGAGTGCCGCCGAAGGACTGTTCCAATTTCCAGGATACTTGGAATTCTACCAAGGCCGGTGTACTTCGTTACGGGAAATTTCGAGGCTGCACATGTGTAGACTCCGCGGTCTTAAAATCCCCACAATGCTTTGCGCACGGACCAATTTCCAAAATCTTTGGCGGAAAATGTAAGGCGGGGCCTCTCATATGACGCACACCTGCACACTTGCTAGCCTGTTCCACTCTTCGTTTTCCGAGGCTATAGGAGGTATTCTTGCCTCGCTTCTGAAGGAACTCACGCAGAGGTACATGTGCTACCAAGCAAGCCTCCTCGACATTTAGAAACACCCAGTATCTGCCGGGTCCCGCATGAGCAGGCATAAGCTCCGCCCTCTCTTTTTTTTCCCAATTTTTTTTTTTTTTAAGCTTACCCAGAATCAGCAATTTAGTAACAGGGCTGAAATAGAAGGGTATGATGCATTGGCTAGAATGGGTGATCTGTTTGGTATTTTGAGAAAAACACTTCATAGACATGCTTTTTATATATATTTTTTATATATCTGAGACCTATATGCTATTGCCTAAAAATAGCATGATAGGTGACCTTTAAAGGTCCTCTATTATACTGTTTATCATCAATAGGTCTTGGATACAAACATGTCTCTGAAGTGTTTGGCTCGAAATACCAAACAGATCACCCATTGTAGCATGCCATAACTCTGTTTCAGCCCTGTTTCCAAAGTGCTGATTCTCTGTCTGTTACTTTAGATGAAAATAAGGTGCACCTCCCAACGCCACTCTGAGAGACATTTGGTCAAAAAGAGCACAATGGTGCTAGAGGAGGAGATTCAGCTGATAATGTGGCCAAAAAATCGCCATGACATCATAAAGTGGCCAAAATCTGATCAACTCATTTTCAGACAGGTTTTTATATAAATGGATCGGACAAAAAGTGAGCGAATCTTTTTTCCTGAAACGTTCAGAATGTCTTTACATAGAGGGGACACATGTTGATGTATAAAATACATGAAAAAGTGGATTTTGCATAACAGGTGACCTTTAAGCTATTAACGCAACATTCTGTCTCACTTGTGGAAGCACCGTCACAGCTTTCAATCTAAATACGACTCGAAAAGCCAAAAAAACTGTGTGTACTTTGTTTGGTGATTCTATGTTGAAAATCACAAATATAAGAGCCATGCCAAACTATTAAATTATACAACTATATAATTATGATAAATATTTAAGTTGACATTTTGGGAAATAAGTTCATTAACTAGAGAAAGAATAACAAATTGAGAACTTTATCAATTATTTAGATCTATGAAGCGATAGCCAGGAGTCATTAGCCTAGCTTAGCATCAAAACTGGATACACCTTTTACAACCAGTCTGGCTTTTTCCAGGAAAAAAATATGCCTTCAAGCTCCAATGAAGTTAGTTAACAAATACTCTTGTTTGTTTAGTCCGTACAAAAACTGAGGATTAAAAGAGAAGTTGTGGTTTCTCCAGGAAGTTCATGTTTCTCGCTGAGAAATATTCTAAACACATAAGTTACAGAGAGACCACAGCTGGATGTTGTTTTTGAACTATACACAGATTTTGGAATAGGTTAAACTTTTAACAGCTGTTATTAAGAATTTGTTTCTACTGCAGCTACAGCCATGTTAGCTGTTTCCACTGCTTCCAGGCTGAATGCTAAGCCATTAAGGAATCATGAGTATAGTTAAGATCTTTGAATCCAACCTTCAGCAAGAAGGCAAATAACAACTTTCACATCACAAAATATATATTTGAATTATTTTCAGATTAAATACGTTTTTCCCCAATATATCATTGTCTCTGCATATGTCATGAACTCACAGCCTACAGTAGGTGATGTCCTCCTGAACTCATCCTTGCAGAACCGCAGGGCCAGGCTGGACTTTCCCACACCAGAGGCCCCCAGAAGAACCATCTTAACCCTGAGGGTCCGCATCGGTCTGCTCAAAGTGTCGGGGTCTCCTGGCACCTTTGGGAGCTTTTCCCCCATCAAAAGTTCACTCCGTTTCAAAAGAGTGATAAAATACAGAATGACAAGATAGTAAAAAGTCCCAGAAGGTCCTCAAGCCCTGATTCAGCAGTCCTCCGTCTCCTTAGCAACAACTACTCCAAACTCTGTCAGAGATGTAATAATGTCTTCTCTGCCGTGTCTGACACTACGCAAGCTTTAACTGGTTTTACAGAAAATAAAAGTAAAACCAAAGTCCAGTCTTAACTTGTAAAAGGCTGACACCATAATTTCACTTCCTTTTAGACACCCACAACAGAGCTATAACACATTTGAGGCCATTGTAAACTAAACATCACATGCACTCACGGTTAACATGCTCATTACACATAACACAGGAGGACAACAGTGACAAACTAATGGTCATGTTTTTGGTAAATTACACTGGGGAGTTTTTGATGGGGGCAAACTGGATGAGAAATGTGGTCTTCTTCCAAAGTTCAGTGTTATGTCCATCAGATGCCAGATGTCTTTTTATTGAAGTTATGTATTCATTCAGTTCATTAACAACATTTAATGAAGGAAAACTTTATTTGTGTATGGTGTTACTTTACAGCATGTTTCAATATGAATTTCCTATTACATGATATATTGCTTAGTTGCATGGTGAAATAAGTTAGGTTAAGTCATTCAAAATGGGACACAAACATTTCGTGTTTTTCCTCTATCTCTTTGCAAGGCACTGATTCAACACAAGAGGGAGTCATTGCATTATCACAGCCCAGTGGTAATGATAAAGTGTCTTTCCAGACATTACAGTTATCAATACCATGGTAACATAATTCGAATATGATGGTCTGGGAACCACTTTGTCATAAAATAACCTTTAGGCAAATGTATTCAGTTGCTTAAATGCAAGTGTCTCATCGATTCAATACTTTGAAGGAACCTTCAATATGCATTCTAACTCTCTTTTTTTACTGATAAAATATGATAACATCAAGACTTTTTTACCAGTAAGCCTTTAAACCTTTCCAAAATAAAATGTAAAGTTGTGCCTACGCAAAACCAAGTACTTAATGTGGCAACTGTGAATACATAACAAATACAACGTTGATGAAGAGTGTAAAAATATCCAGAGGTGGGAGAAGTACTCATATCTTGCACTTAAATAAAAGTATAAGTGTAGGAATACTCTGTGACATTAAAAGTCCTATATTCAAAATGTTACTCAAGTAAAAGTAGAAAAAGTATTAGCATCAAAATATAGTTAAAGTATCAAAAGTAAAAGTAGTCATTGTGCAGATTGTCCATTTCAGAATAAAGTATTTGATGTGTTTTATAATTATTGATGCATTAAAGTGGTTTACTCCAGGTGTAACTATACAGTCTGATTTAAGAGTTGATTATATGTCACATCAATTTATCCAAATCTGTAAAGTAACTAAAGGTACTAAATAAATGTAGTGAAGTAAAAGTAAAAATAAGCATCATTAAACTTAAGTACAGTATTTGACTACATCTACTTAGTTACTTTACACCACTGAAAATATCACACAGGTTTCTCTATATTACATGAGTTACAAATGATTCAACAGTGTTAAGGGTTACCACAGGATATACAAAGTATGAAGTAAAGTCACTACACTGTATCAACTCACTGTTGAATATATCACACACATTATAGTGGACCATTACATAAAGAGTGAGGGATCGACTTGGTTCTTATTCAAACTGAGCTATTGTCTGGCTCTAAGAAACCCAACACTGTTTTTAGAGTTCGCTCGTCATTAAAAATAGCAGGGGGTGTGAGAGAGTGGAGCTGGGATATCTCTCTGAAACTGAAGCCCTGAACATGTAGTCCCCTCCAGAGGTTCGAGCTGCTTTCAAGGACTCACCGATAGACACACATAAAGTGCTTTAATTAGGTCCTACATTGTTATTCTTCTCGCTTTTTTTAGATGTTTTTTTAATGTAATGCTAACGTTTTAAGAGTATCCTATATATAAAGTTACGTTATGTTAGTAAGCCTAGTCGAGTTTTAATTATTTGAATGTTTGTAGACTCCTCTCCCCTTCTTTACAATGACCAAACACACAGTAGGCTACACAAACCCACACCTACCATCTGTTGTATTCATTCATGTGTTTCACTCGCCAAAAGATGTCGAGGGTGTCCAAGTCAAGCAAGTACAATAATTTAAAATGAAATTTAGAGAGATTTAATCAGTTGGCTTTTCCTATTAGTAGTATTAATAAACCGTTACCGTAGCTAATCGTATTTAGGTCTACAATGTCTGCTTAACCAGTGTTTTTTTTGGTGACAAAATGACGTTTCTATTGCAACCAATATATCCGACCTCACTTGAAGGCAGCTTGATCGAGGAAATGCTTTGAAGTTCGTCAGAGTGACAGGTTCGAGTCTCCTGCTGAGAATCCGTCAGGTGGTGGAGTCACACTGCTGCTAGATAAACACGAGGCAAAACACACTACAATACCGGTGTTTTAGCTACAGCTTACTTTAGTATTTAATTGTCGGTGTTTGTTTTTTAGTGAATACATGTGAGACAGAAACAGACAATGTTTAAAGCTACAGTGAACGCTTTCTTTGACTGAGTTTGCTAGGTAAACGCATCAGAAGCGCACGTGGGGCAGATGCTGCCAGTCCCCGTCAGTGTGAAGCAGAGCTGAGTGTAGCTCGAGACAGAAGCACAGGAAGGAGTGAGAAACGGATGTGTGACAATGACCCACGCTGTAAGCGCTGCTACACACGGTCGGTTTGATCTGCTCGCCTTTAACTCGATATTTTAGCTACTCATGAGAGCCCCCAACTAGCTCTGTTTGGATTATTCTGCGCTTTCTCTGGAGTGCGACTTTATCTACAGTGAGTGGAGAAGTTTGAGACAACATGGGGACTCAGGGCGCAGGACGGAAAAGGTCCACCAAGAAGGACAAGTCGACGGCGGAGGACGATGCCCTGAACCTCATAGCGAGAGAGGTGAGTGGATATTCTGCTGAACAAACTGCTCCTGAAACCACACACACTGGTCCCTGTACAGCGTCTAACGCCCTCCATGAGATATGACCAGAGGTTGGAGAAGTACTCAGATCGTTCACTTGAGTAAAGTAGAAGTACCAGAGTGTAGGAATACTCTGTTACAGTAATACTCTGCATTCAAAATGTTACTCAAGTAAAAGTAGAAAAGTATTAGCTTAAAAATATAGTACCACAATTATTTATTGTGCAGATTGGTCCATTTCAGAATAATATATATGATATGTTTTATAATGATTGATCATGAAAGTGTTCTCAAAGCTGGTAAAGGTGCAGCTAGTCTGAATGGCTTTGTATACTGCAGGGTAGCTGGTGGATTTACTCCAGGTGGAACTAAAGTCTGATTCAACACTTGGTTAGATTTAACATAATTCATCCAAATCTATAGTAGTAAAGTAACTAAAGGTATTACACTATTTACCTTTGAATAGAAGCTAAACATTTAAATACTCAAGTAAATTACAAGTCTCTCAAAATTGTACTTAAGTACAGTATTAAGTACATTTACTTAACCTTCCCTGCATACTAACACATGTGTTTCAGTATAAGTCTTGTGTGTCTGCTGTTGAAGCAGCTGACATTTGGTGATATCCAACCGAATGATATGACCCCAGACACTTCATGTCCAAAATCACAATTTATCCTGAATTTCTGAAACTATCCACTGACAAAGACAGCCTTCCACTGTACCCATTTAAGCTCTCTATATGTCATCACTGCCCAGGGCCGGACTGGGACAATAAGTCAGGCCGGGAATTATACACCCAGCCAGGCCACTACCAGTTTTCTTTTGTGTCATTTTTCTGGATTTATTTGTCAATATTTACAGCGTTGCTGCCCGTAGTGATCGCCCTAAACTTTAAATCTACTACCCCAGAATAAACATATGGACATGGGTTACTATTTAAAATAATGTGCAAATCTATTTAGGAACCTATGTGAACATATTTTAAGTGCAGGTGGACCTCAAATCCTATAGGGGGGTCCGGGGGCATGCCCCCCCGGTAAGATTTTTTTTTTTTAAATGTTGGACTTAAATGCATCAATCTGGTGCACTTTGAGGGGGAAATAAAGAGACTACTACTAATCACTCCCCCCTCAAATGGAAATATGTGTTTACATAAATGGTGACCAAACCGTTTGAGACCCACAGAGAACTTGGACTAAGTTAACTATCTAAACAGAGTCCTTTACCTCACCTGGGCTGAGGTTATTAGTCTCTCAGTCTGACAGCAGAGGACTCTCCTCCACCTTGTTGTTGAAACAGCTCCTTTTATCCATTAGCGCTGCTAGCTAGCACCAGATGCTAATTACAACAATACACGTAACCGGTGCGCGCGCTTTCTCTCTCGCTCGCTTGCGCCACACATACACACACACACACCCTCCCGAGCTTGAATGACACACGGAGACCAATCGAGGGCATTAGTATGATCTGTATGACAGTGGCCATGTCGGCAGGCCACATCATGTAGACATCCAGTCACCCTGTGTGAGGCAGACCCACATTTGCGCAGCGATGCGTTCACAATCCATACATAAAAAAAAAAAATCCTCAGGCCAGCAGGCCACTTAGCAGGCCAGGCCATCGGGACACCTCCCGGTCCTCCCGATGGCCAGTCCGGGCCTGTCGCTGCCTATCCACAGATAGTCACTTTAAAGGCAACAGTGTGTTGATGCTTGAATGGACTTTACTTTTCACTACAGTATGCAGATGAACCTGTAGGGACTTGAAACGAGCTTTATTACAGTAGGTGACATTAGGGATTCCCTGCTTGGTAACATACTTGCTGGCTGTGTGTTTCTATGAACTGTTCTTTGGTTGGTATATCCAATTCAAGTCGTGACAGTTTGTGTAGCAAACATTTTGTTCACAGTCTGATTAGGAAAGGTTTACCTGTGTATGTCCATGAGACGATGACATAGGTTAAACATGACATTAGGATTTAACTGCAGGTTTGATAGCTCCAATGATGTTTGATGATTCAACTGTACAATATTGACTTGTATATAATGGTTAACTGATGTAGTTAGTGAACCAACAATATGTAAAGGTGTCCGCACAATAATGTATGCTATTGGACATAAACTAATGGTTGTGGTATTTATTGGAAGCAATCTAGCTGTACCCTAGACTACATCTGTTCTTCTCTTTTGTCTTGACTCGCAGCTAAAATCAATGGTTTAATGTTCTTTAGGGGAAAGTCTCATGTGCTAACCTGCAGGACGTGTTGTGCTATCCCTCAATAATGCAAGACTGAAGTTGGCAGCAGTAACAGTTGTGTCCGACAGCTGCTGAAGTCATGTTGTGACAGGTTTGATGGCGTCTAATCTGTTTATTACGATGAGTCTAGTGCAGGATAAATGAATGTTTTGTGTAAGGAATAATGTTTTGTGTGTCTTTAGGACTTAAGTCGGCCTATTTGAAGTGTGATTACCGGAGAGCCTGTGTCTACACCTGTGCCCTTGAGCTGTGAAACTCAGACAGCAAATCAATATTTGGCTCTAAAATCAAACCTAAATACTAACCGTGTACAGACGACACAGCAGAGCCTGACCGTTACTGTTACATAGCAACATTTTGCAGAAGGGCTTCACCATTACTCTGTGATAAATCGCTATATGGACAAGTGAAATATCCAAATCACAGTAAGGGGATTATTTGGTTAAAAAGCCAAACGTGAAAATATCTGAATAAAGTATTTTAGTGCTGCAGAGAAGTCCCGGCTAAAAACGCTAATCTACAGACTTCATAAAATGTCCTTGTTTGGTAAGGACCCTCTTAGTCTAATATATTATTTTCAATGACAATGTAAATGTTTCAAAAACGAATATTCCCTCTGAGATCACAAACCATATCACAATTGCAATATTAGTCAAAATAATCAGAATTAGTTATACTTTTTCAAAATGATGCAAACCTATCATACATCTATGTTAACCTTTTACTTTGAAACTTGATGGGAGGACGCTAATCGCAGTGCAGATGTAGTTGAGATGGTATTTATTAAGGTTTGTGAAATACATTGCAAGAAACATAGGGTGTGCCTTTTGTGAGTTTTTCTCACCATGAGATGGTGAGCATAAAGACTTCTCCATCTTAGCTCTCAGCCTGATGCAGGGCAGCTTTGACACGCTCTCTTCAGTTGGGAGGAAGTTGGGTCCGTGCTAACCTAACCCGGATGTTTCATAACATTTGCATGTCACTCTTAACTGACACCCAATGGCTGGAGTACGGTGCCAAAGCCTGTTGAGGTTTGGCTGTTTGAATGTTATCTTCTCTTAACTGCTTAGCTGACTATTTACAGTGCAGGAGTGTGTGTGAGGTTGCACATTCCTGTAGCTGGCGATCTTCTCTTTTTGAGGGGTATTATTTAGGGCAAGAGTGTTACTCAGCTGGGATTTGAGAAGACGAGGAGTTTAACAGACCTCAGCAGCAGAAACTGAATATCCAACAGGAGATTCTCTTTCATGAAGGAATCTTCATCTGTTCTTACGGTAGTGACTTACACTAAAATCGTGATTTTGGCCAATGTTCTGTCACATCTATACAGTTAAGAGAAAGTATGGGCCTTTAAGTGTCAGCCCCTTTCTGGCAGTCCTCTGACAGGATGGTATGTCAGCCCTGATGAGTTGGCCTGTTCTGCCAAAGAGTTTTAAAAATAGACGCTCCTGAAAGATCAGCTGTTGCTGCACCCCCGTTTTAGATTGGGTTGGTGGGGGATGGAGGAGGAGGGATGTGGCTCACCAACTGGCCATCCAACCAACATGGAGCTGTGTGGATTTGTTAGGCTGCTATGGAAGTGTTCCATCAGTGTCATGTTGCTCTACATTTTCCCACTTCCCCTAGAACCACAGGGTTTAAAGACACCATAAGTTCTTTACCTGGCTAACGGTAGACCAAATGCAAGAAGACCACACAGCAGGAAAGAATGTCGGTACAGAACACCACAGCGTCAGGAATTCTGTACTTTAGGGAGTTTCTTTCATACCAATGTCAAACTTTGTAAACACTCATTTGAAGCAGGGAGTTAACGTAGCTGACCTTCACTGCTCTCAGATTGTTTGTAGTGTGAATTTGTCATGCAGGCTAAACAACGGAGAATGTAATCTCACTCAAAAGGAGAAATACTGTTGTTCATGCTTCACACAGTCAGCTGTATGAGCAGACTAACTGCAGCTTTTGGTTTGGGTGCTTTGCCAAGCAGTTCATCACAAAGCTCAGAGGACAATTTGTTAAAAGGGATTCATCAAATCTCCACATGCTTCATCTTGCTGTTAGGGATGTCAGCTTCTTTATGCACTGCTGTCCATCAGTCCATCACTGCTACGTACACTTCTAAAGTGGATTTGTCTGTAATTCGGGTGAACGATTTGGAAAGAAATCTCTTTGTTACAATTAGTTTGACTGATATTGAAACACGTTTGTTGCTAAGAAGGTTAACACATACAAGGGATTTGCCATGGTGTATTTGGTGCTTACTTCAACAGTCAAAGAAGATACATTGTAAGAAAAGGACAATACAATTAAACGAGGATACAGAACTCTTTTAAGAAAACTATAGTAACATTAAAATAAAGCAATATTTCCATGGAATATGGATGAAATCTAGTTATACCTGTTAAAATAACAGATGTGGATCACCTTGTTCTCAAATGAGCGGTTCCTTCCAGTTGTATGTCAGATATTGATCTTCACAGTTCCTGGAATATGGCCTGAGGTAAACTCTCACTTCTAGACAGCTTCTGGTAAAGCTCCAGCTCCCAGGTTGAATTACACCCAAAGATCACAACCGGCTTTATGTTTCATAATGACACATGATGTTTGTTTTTGAGCAACTCAAGAGTCCTCTGGATAATGTTGACTCTTAACTTAAGAGTTAATGTTCCCAAATGTCTCCCATGTGTTAATAAGTAAGAACATATTTCTTACAGTTAAGGTTATTTATTACTCTAACACAGATTTTCTAGATTTTAAAACTACCAATAGCACTGCAATATAATGTCAATGAGACATGTGTAAAAGTCTGAAATCTACAATCATGCTTTGATCCTAATAGAGCAGCTTCAGATTATATACAGTAACAGTGGCCCACATTTAAGTCATTACTGCACAGGCATGTCACATGACCAAGCATGGTTGAAGATGTAGGAAACACTGCAGTCAGCACTTAGAATGGATATGTCAGAGAGGGGCAGTACACTGAGGGTCCTGCTTTTGTCCTACGAGCGCAACCACGAGTGCCAAGTGGTCGGTGTCGGGTGCACAGACTGTGTGATCTACAAGAACACCTGTGGTTTGGTTCGTATGTGTTGCAACATTGCAAAGCGGAGAAGGCTGGTTGAAGTGTAATAAAGATAACCTGGGCCCAGGAGTTCAACACTTGTAATCCCCATCTGATCAGATCAGATTTGGATTTTGGGGAGTTCAAAACCAAACAACAGGATTAGGATCACTTTGATATCCGATCAGATCAGGAAATCCAATCCAAGCTTTAATCTGGATCAAATCTTCAAAACGGGTAGTTCAGACCGACAACACAGGATTGGGATCAGTTTGATCCCAAACAACTGGATTATCCTGATCCCACCAGAGGAGTGGATTTCCAGTGGATTACTAGAGCGAAATGTACTGTACCATTTATTTAAAATATGTTTCAATTTAAATAGATGGCAAAGTTTGTTAACTGAAATAATACACCATTTTTAGCCTTCATTGGAAATACATTTTATTTTTCCATTTTTGCTCATGTTTGTGGTGGCCTATTTTGTTTTCAACCAAATGTTGATGACATAAATGTTTATGCTCATAAAAATATCACAACAAAGATTGTCATTCACAAATGTAATTTAGATTCAAGTAAAAATATCTTCAACAAAAAAAAAGTCCATCATCTGTCATCGCCTTTCAAAAGTAATTGCGGACAATAGAAGTCTCTGCAATGTGGTCTCTTGTCTTCCTTGTATTCTTTTTCATGTCCACTAGATGGCGCTCGGTAGGATTAAAGCACTGATATTCAGGATCTAGTCATCTTGAAAAGTCGTAATCTGGATCAGGCTGATCCTATCCTGAATTGATTTGAACTCCAGGGACAACATCTGGCCGACTTGTCTGATACTGGATCACAACAAATGGGATTTCAAAATCTGATCTGATTGAGATGAAAAGTTTTAAACTCCTGGCCCCTGGTGTGTTGATTATGAAATCCACTCTCAGCAAGTCAGTTCACCGCTCTCATGTCCTTGGATCAGATCAGGATGTGAACGCACTACACTCCACACCTGCTGCCAGAGGCTTCAATCAGATCAGGTTTATTTCTACTCTATCTTGTGTCAAGGCCGGCCCTGACCCCCCCCAAAAATGCAGACACTCACTATGACTTGCGCATGCATGCACGTGCACGGTTGTGGCATGACCACCAAAACAGAAAGATATGGACACAAGATGTGTGCAAATGTATTTAGTATCCTATCCATTTGAACGTGATTTAAGTGGGGGGGGGGGACCTAACATCCTCTATGGGGTCCGGGGGCATGCTCCCCCGAGAAGATTTTAATATTGAAGTTAAAAGCATCAAGCTGGTGCACTTTGAGAGCAACAGATCTATGGAAACATCTCTCAACACCCATATGAAACAGAACTGTAAGCAGATTTTCTTTTTATTTATGGATATTTTACAAATCACTCTCCTTTCAAACTGTATTCTTGTTTATTAATAACAACTTTTTGTTACTGTCATAGTATTTCATACTATTATCAGAGCCTCTCACTCTTTCAGGAGAGAGCTCTCTAAAGCTCTCCCCCCTGCGGCCGTTTACACAGTAAATTCCAATGTTAATAAAAGCTGTATACGTTTTTTGGGAGTTTGATTTATTTAAAATGAGCACAAATACAAAATTAAAACCTATAATTGCACACTAAAACCCATTATTTCCAAAAAAGAACAATTTCACATAAACCTCTGGTTTTTACTGGGGCTGGGGCGGTTCAACTTGATTTTTTGGGGGGGGGGGTGGTGCGCCATAGTTTATGGACGCTGTACGTAATATAGGCGTGGTTCTGTTAGTATAAGATAATAAGATGTACTTTGTTGATCCAAAATCGGGAAATTGTGTTGTTATGAAATACAAAAATAAAAATATTTTTTATATTTCTAATTTTGTTACCATTTTTTTTTTTTCCCGGCGCCCCCCATAGATTGATGCGCCCTTAGCATTCGCCTATACTGCCTATGCCAAGGGCCGGCCCTGTCTTGTGTCATTACTGGTCAAGTTCAATTGTTAATTGTGGCACAGCAACATTGGTGTATATATTTCAAGAAAAAACATGAAATGCCATTTAGAACATTTAAAAAGTCAAAGTCTCCAGCGTAACATAATGCCAAACTAAAATGGAGTGTGTGGTTGCTCTGTAGCAGTCTGTTGTCAGCATGGGATTTGATGAAGGTAAACAAAGAGGACTGCAATACGCTGTGGCTTCACACATCTACAGCTTTAAATCTGACCCTGAGCCGAGACCACTATCACCATCCTTAAAGCATCAGGTTTGGCCTTTATCATCTATTTCCCTCTAAAGAGGACCATCATTTAAAAAATGAACATCATGCTGTCCAGAGGCCTGTACTACGAAGCCGGTTCAACCTAACCTGGATATGTTTGAGTTAGCCGGTTGGCCTAATCCAAAACATACACGCTCTCACTAAACGGTACTACGACGCGGGTTATCAAGTGGATCGCTCAAGCCAGCCGTGTCCTATCTAGTTAGGTGCGCGTTCACATAAAAGGGGTGGGGTTAGCAACATTTGACCAATCACAAACATGGAGAAGCGCACTGACAGCGCAGCGTCATCCTTCCTGAATGAAAAGTATATATAGTACTATAATATTAGACAAATATGAAGAAATTAAACTTTAAACATCCATGACTTAAACACTTGATCCAGGATCAAAGCCACAGAGCTGCACCTGCAAGGTGAATACAGCTGGTAACAGAACAAGTGTTTGAATGCGTACATTAACAGGTTTATGATATCACTGCCCCGTCTAAAACATGAGTGGATCTGACTTTAATTACATTTGACTCGAGTGTTTCCTCAACATAATGTGTTGCTTAAAATAATACTTCTGCATACAGTATGTGACACTGAGTGTTGCACGGCCAGATACGGCTCAAGAAGCTGACTCAGATAAGAAAATTATACATTATGATGTGATATGAATGATAATGGGACACATCGACGTCTGCACTCAGTGCCGCGGACTGTACGTAATGTTACTCTGATCCGGTTACTTATGTTGTGGCAGATATTTAAGTAAGCTTTCTTAACGCTAATGTTATAATAGTCAGATTGCTCTGAAGATGGAGCTGATATTCTATTAATGTTCACGTTCACACAGTCAGTTGATTTTTGCCGGCCGTCTTTCCTGCAAAGGCAGCTTTTCTGTATTTCCTTTCTCCTGTAATATGACTTGATCGCTTTAAACTCCACACACTGAGCTCTGATTGGTCAGCAGGCGGTGCTTTCACTGAGTTGATCTCTTAGCCTGCAACCTAACCTGCTCCGGACCAGGTTAGCCGCTAAGCATAAGTTACCATGGAGATCTAGCCCGCTAAAAAGAGAACCAGCGTTGTAGGACCGGAAACCCTGAGTTTTCCTTGAAGTTAGCCGCTAAGCGAAAATCCTGCTTCGTAGTACAGGCCTCTGGAGAAGGCTTGAAACTAGCAATTGACAACATAAAACCATGTCTACACTGTTTACTGAGGTTATGCACCAAGTGAGCAGTAGGTTCATTTTCTTTTATACAGACATTCAATCAATCAGCGTCACCCAGGAAACTAGTGGGGATGCCCCTCCCTCAAAAGAAAAAGAAGGGTTGCGGTCAAATTGTCACTTTATCTTAGGAACCTTCCTAACGGAGTGAAATGACCCGGAAGTACCTCAGTGGCAGCCATGATAAGTGCCGTTCCAATTCTCTAGATGATAGGAAAGGAGGTTTCCAACTTCCTTTATAACCTCCTTTAGCTTAGGAACCACTGGACCTCCCTTTACGAAAGGAAAGGAGAAAATGCTGCCCCACAATGCCTTGCAGCCGCAGCATTTACCGTGACACAACATTCGGCCGTTCACGGAAACAACCGATGGTGACCGAGAAATGATATCATGAAAGTTACGGTGCTTATTAAGCAATTCATCAATTGATTTGGTAAGTTGCCAAAGTGCTTTGTTGTTGTGTTCAACACTATAATAATCAAAAGGAGAAATATTAACGTTACTTTTTTACTGAAATGATCAAATAAAGTCAACATTTCATAGTGTTTACTGAGCTGTGTGGGGTTTGTTCAACTTTTTAAAACATATTTTAATGGTGATACACAGTGGTAGATGTATTTTCATACAATCATACGTATTGGGATTCATCTGGATGTGGACGTATGGACCGGAGGGAGAGGGTGACGAGCATAAGATTCACTTTCCTTTTTTATTAAAATTCCAACTTTGGTCATGAAGAATTTATGTTTCTCTGCTGTCCACGTTCATAAAGCAACAGCATCAGAGCACGGTGAAAAAAGCCTGGTGTTTACCCTTCAGGCTTCGCGTCGGGATCTTCGGGGCAGTTGAATGTTATGCACCCTCTATTCAAAAAAGAGAACGGAGCGAAAAATACAAACAACAAATTGTGTCAGGTGCGCGTGACCTGCTCCGCTGCACGTGCATCATTTCCAAAGTGCTTCCACAGCAGTGACACACATCTGTGGATAATCATTTATACGAACATGGTTAAAGCAACCATCACTAAACGCCAGCAACACTGCATCTACTACAGACCGTAGCAACAGGTCAGATGGGGACATCACGTGACCCTCCTGTGCCTGACTCGCCCCCGGAGCAGCAGTCTTCGTCGCCCGAAACTACGGCGCCCCTCTGCGGCCCGCAGGTGCCAGGATACCACGGCAACACAGAGCCTGCCCAGGTATATCTAAACAAGTACCCGCCTGTACAGTGGGGTTAGGCGGTCATCTTGCAGCTCGTGGTATAAAAATAGACAATGGAATATTCATGTGAAAATATAAACTGAAGCTTGACTTGAAAGCAACCCAACGGAAGTTTCATGTAACTTTAGTTCTTTCGCTCTTTCTATTTTGGGAACACCTGCATATAGGCTACCTATGGAGTTAGCCAGATGTGTGTAAATTACTGTTCATGGTCATTTGAAAACAAATGCCGGTGTCGGACACACATAAACACAGAGCTGAGCAGAGCACACACACACACATCATGCGCCTTGGTAACTGGACATCTCCTTCATAAAACGAATAAAAGGGGGAGTAATCGGGCAGTTCGATGTGTGTAGAGATGTGTGTGTGGTTAACACGTAGCAGCCTGCAGCTGTTCTGATGAAGGTAAACACAGCGAAGGCGGTGCGTAAAAAGGCACAGCTCTCGGCGCGCTGGTGCTGCACTTCTCAGAGGCGGAGTATACGTCCCGCTGCCTCCTGTGTGTGTGTGTGTGTGTGTGTGTGTGTGTGTGTGTGTGTGTGTGTGTGTGTGTGTGTGTGTGTGTGTGTGTGTGTGTGTGTGTGTGTGTGTGTGTGTGTGTGTGTGTGTGTGTGTGTGTGTGTGTGTGTGTGTGTGTGTGTGTGTGTGTGTGTGTGTGTGTGTGTGTGTGTGTGTGTGTGTGTGTGTGTGTGTGTGTGTGTGTGTGTGTGTGTGTGTGTGTGTGTGTGTGTGTGTGTGTGTGTGTGTGTGTGTGTGTGTGTGTGTGTGTGTGTGTGTGTGTGTGTGTGAAACCAGTTAATCCAGTTAATCTGGTGAAAGATTAACTAGGCTACTGGATGAAATAATATGACTGGTATAGGTGCGAAAATTAAACACTTTTTGAAAAAATATTATGATAAAATATTTGTATATATTTAGAATTCTGCAAATATTACCATAAACTCACAGCTATTTCGCGGCCCGGTACCGGTCCGCCGACCAGGGGTTGGGAACCCCTGCTCTAAAGCACCGCAGTCTCTTCTCCTAAGGTTGCATCTCAGGTCGATTATTTTCATTTCCTCGCTCCTCGGTCTCACCGGAAGTTGATTTTTTTCTGCGCCATCTTGAGTAGCGTCCCATGGCGCTTATTTTTGCCGGAGGAGCGATAATGGAGGAGCGATAATGGAGGAGCGATAATCGAGAAACCACCAGACCATCCTCCGATGAAATCCTCAGATACTCGCTCCGCCCCCTTACTGTGTATCGCTCACTGATTGGACGATGCAGCGCATGCACTGATCTGATGCTTCTTGACATGAGAGCAGTTTCCCAGCGGAGTGAAGAAAATACATGAACCTCACGGGAGTCACTCCTCAGTTTATACCGTGTTTTGTTTCAATTAATGTATAATTTAGTTACAAATGTGATATATCTGAACAACCAAGTGGTCACAAATCATTTTCTTCATTTATTGGAAACATTTTCATGATCGCTTTTTTCGTTTTACATTTTAAGAATGGCGTTTATCTTTTTTGAGAATGAGTTCTTATTTTATTTCATGTATTTGGATCTACAACAGATGATACAAATGTTTGTGTCAGTAAATGTGTACTAACAGAGGCGGGGGGGTGTGTGGAAATAACGGGGACAGAGCTGCTGTCAGACAATCAGCTGTGCGGCGTCATCACAAACAGACGTCGCTTCACGTGACGCTCCAGAGGTAAGGACGTCCCATTGCTCTTAAAACTCATTTCCCTGCTTCTCGTGGTTTCCTTGCGTCCCTCCATGCTTCCCTGGTGGGAGGGACTAAACGCAGGGAAACGACGCAAGTGAGGGACGCAAGGAATCCATTTAACCGACCTGAGAAGCAGCCTAAGTCATTTTTAATTCTCCTATCCACTATCCCTTAACACTGTGACGTTTCACAAAGAGGTTAAGGAATAGACGATAGGGTTAGACGTTAGGAGCTGATTTTTGGACAATTCGACTGCAACCCAGGTTTTTAGGCACTTTCTGTATTAGTTTCACTTTCCACACCCAGGGGTCGCCTCTAGGGCTGGTATGTGTGTGTGTGTATATATATATATATATATACATATTATCGGGGCTTGAAATGCAGGACATTTCAAGTGGTCCCTTTTTTAATAGGCTGTCCGTGCTGGAACCTGTTTGATCGTCATGACATTATCAGCCAGGTTGGCCTTTGACAGTAATGCTATCAGTATTTGCTCCAGATCAGAAGGTCACAATTATAATCCAAGGAGAGATCCTCGTGCTGTAACTGAATACTTCAGAATGAGGTGTCGTTTTGAATTTTACTAACAAATAATCAATTTTATTTTAGATCAACTTCTGTGTTTACCCCCAATCATTTGTAGCATACTATTTTCCTTCAGCTCAGCCCACAGTAATTACTCTCTAGATTTCTGTTGATCATTTTTTTGTCTGCATGTGTTTAAGGAGCCGTCTAATGGGGATTAATTTGCCAGGTTGGTGCTGGGTAATTGTCGGAAGCTCAGTGAAGCGTGGAAGAGAATTGAGTATTTGGAGTGGATTAGTCTGAGGCTGGCAGGCGGGGAAGAGGAAGCCCACCACACAATCCCCTTTTCATTCTTACAGTCATCTGGGGAAGCTAGAGAGCCACAGTCCCTCTTGCAGCCGCAGCAAAGTTCATCTTTAATGCTGGAGACACATTCACACAATGACAGCCAACAGGAACATCCTCACTGAATAAATCAGGAAGTTTTGTAACTGAACCCTTGTCCAATCTTAGCACTCCATTTCATTAGGATGTTTAAATGTACTGAAGGCATGTTGAGTGTCCTGCTCTTGCATCAGTCAAACAGCAGTATTACCCAGAATGTGGCTGGAGCACACTGACGCTTTCCAGTGAACACCCATTATGCCATGAAGCACTTATTTGTGTATTTCCTGATGCGTGTATACACACAAACCGCTGGCTTCGGTCTGATCGGCTGGCCTGACTCATGTCTCCTTAAAAGGAAGTGTGTTGGCTTCCTCTTGATGACATCATCACCAGCATAGCCCGTGCAGATTGTTATCTCAAACTCCTTCCTGTTTATTCACCACGGTGGAGTTTTTCCAAAGCTGAGGAAACGGAAGGGATTGGTGAGGGGCTGAGTTGAGGTATTACAATTGATCAAGTCAGGTACACACAGGGCAGGAATAAAGGTCTACAATTTGATGGCAAAGCTGACTGAGCCTCAGTGATGGTGCTACAAGGACCAAAATAAAGCAAATGGTCAAACACTGAAACATAGGGACCAGCGCAGCAGCCATTCTTCACACTTAATAATAATAAATAGCAATATTTTAAACCTAACCCTAATTGAAATCTCTTTCAACTTGGCCTTGTTCAACCTGCTGCTATTGAATTTAAACTAACAAATGATAGCATGTTGGGTTTTAGATTGATGTATTATATTTTGGTAATATTAGCTACTCTTCCTTTCTCCCCTCCTGACCCTTAAGGCCCTGACACACCAAACTGACACCAAAGAACACGTCCCGACGGACCTGATTACATTACATTACATTGCATTTAGCTGACGCTTTTCTCCAAAGCGACTTACAATAAGTGCGTTCGACCAACAAGGATTGTTGTGTCGCCTCACGTCTCCTTGGCCAAAAAGTTGCACTGGAACACACCGCAAAGACTTCAGCCGACGGCCAAGTACCTGTACGCACTGCGCATGTGTGAGTGGCAATAACTCTCCTTACCAGCAAGCGGCGGTAGTGTGTATTTGTCATACAAGAGGCAACCGGAAGACAGACTGCGTGATACTGTATATACAAACAACAAATAGCGTGTGTTCCTTTTTCACTCTCGTCCACAGACTGTTTCACAAAACGACTAATCGAAAACACGTTTAGTGCGGTACTGGAAAATGAAAAACAATAGCCGTCTGTGTGTGCCTTCTTCACTTCCGTTTAGCTTCTCATGCACTGATTCGCTAAGCTGAACAGCCAATCAGAGTGATTTCTTTTGCCGACAGCCTCCCGATTCAACATGTTGAATCGGGAGCAGAAGGTGTCGGCACGGCCGAAAAGACACGACGGTGCTGGACACAGCAATCTGAGTAGGGCGACAGGACGCTCATCGACGGCCCGACATCTATCGACGGCCGAAATCGGCCCGGTGTGTCCGGGCCTTTAGCTCTCTGACTTCTCAGCTTGAGGATACTTTTGAGAAGCAACACTTCAGAGGCAGTGCAGGCAGTGAGCTACTCCTCACTGCAACACAACTCCTTACACTAAAAATACCGACATTTTGCCAGATGAACTCATGTAAAAGCTATTTCATCTGGATAGTTTATTTGATTAAGAAAGACTTGAATAAACACCTTCTAATCTGATAAGTAGGGATGGGTATCGTTTGAAATTTATCGATTCCGATTCCGGTTCTGCTTATCAATTCCGGTTCTTATCGATTCCCCGTTTCGATTCCAAAATTGTAAAAGAAAGAGGTCAAACGTTTAGATAACAAAAATATCTTTATTCTTTTCAGCTTTAACTGAAATTGTTACAAATAAAAAATATACATGCAATACAAATGTATTGCACAATAGCTGTGCTTTATTTTAACTGAGCTATGCCTGTGGCAAGCTATTAACACTGTGCCCAATTGTCTTTTTATTTTTTAGTGTAGTGGAGCCTCACTTCAGAGCGTTTACCGCGACCCTATCTTTGGTGTTATGAAGTGACTGAGCTCGTGAACTGTCTACGGGAGGGCGGGGGGAGCCTCGCTGCGGGGCAACTGTGGACCTCTGTCGCCTGTCAGCGCAACTTACATGATGGCGTTTAAAAAAATGAAGGGCGGTGCCGGCCAGTCAGCGTACCAAGCCGGCCGTCAACGGCCCGCTGACGACCGGCCGTTCTGTGATTCTCCAGGTCCGCCCTGTATTCCACCGGGTCACCGCGGCGCCGCGGTACAGACGGACCCGCTGGAATACAGGGTCTACCGCGTTTAGGAACCGTTAAGCAGAACCGAAAAGGTGTATTTTGTACGGGTACCCGGTACCCGGCATTTTCTTATCGGTTCTCATCTGGAACCGAGTTTCGGTTCCCAACCCTACTGATAAGCCTCTCTCTTTTGTTTATAATCACATGCCATAGAACATTATCTGCCACCAACCACACACACATACATAAGGAATGATAATATACATATTCCCAAGGTCCATTACATTGCATACCATTCATTTGGTGCTCTTAAAAAAAGCAACTTAAAATATTTGCATTCAAGCACATTAGGAAGAAGAGCTCATTGTATAAATGCTATGTTTATTATAAATCCCTAATAGAAAAGAGATTGAAGTGCTAGCGTGGTGTGCAGTCTGAAAAGACAAGTTGGGCAGACTTCTGTGGAGAGTTTATTCCATCATCATTATTAGGGGCTTGAACATTAAAGAGGCTTGGTTTTATACACAGTTTTTAGAGTAGGGTGCTTCTCCTTCAATGCCCTTAAGGTCAGCACAGTCTCCTCAACCTAATATGAGGTCAACAGAGAAAATAAGTGGTGTAAATATCCTTCTCTATTCACATTTAGAAAGCCATGGCATAACCTGTGACTAAATAAACATGATGTGCACAAAATGGGTGGATCCCTGAAGTCACAGCCAGTCAGTCTCTTCTACTAACCCATCAGTAAGACATGTAACCCCCCACGTTGTGTCTTCTCCCAGAGGTGAGGAGTAAACAGTATTTGTTTAAATATGTGTGACCCCATGAAGGTACAGTATGCCACCCTCACTGTAGTAAGTCTCTCTGGAAGAAAGGTGAGGGAATTGTGTATTTAACATAATTCACTGCTTTGATAAGAAGTCATTTTAATCTGGGCAAGAAACACTCTGTTTTGAATGTCAACAAAATGAGGGGAAACTATTTTTTTAACAAATTCTTCACTGTTTTAACCCAGCTAATCCCTTGACTTCTATTTTTAGAGATCTCTAAAGCATACCATTTGTTTTATTCCTGAGCCCGCACACTTTCTAAGCAGTGTGTTTGCACAGCTCAGAGCTGTTCAGCTGCTCCGTGGCTCAGTGAGTGCAGGCAGAGCAGCAGTTAGGGTTTTAATGCAGAAGCAGGGCAAGAGTCATGCCACAAACGTTGCTGTCTCATGACTAAATATTCTGTAGGCCTATAATTCATACAAATGTGAGGTCTTAACTATAGGCAGCACAACCAGAATAATCTTCTAGTTGTAGTTGAATAAGCCTTATTAAGGATGAATGGTTGGTGCCTTTTGGTGTGCAGTCATCACTTTGGAAAGGAAGAATAACTAAATGATTCCATATTTAGTTTAGGCTTTATAGTTTGAAATTGAATAGAAAGATCTGGGGAAGAACAACACTTTATTGCTTCATATCACTGACAGGATGATACTGCTGACAACAGCTGCTGACCAGCATGACAACAGCATCTCCTTATCAACTGAGCAAACGGATAAAGACCATGTGGAGAACTAAACAAGAACAAACGTGATGTGGTCATTTTCAATCATTAAAGCTAGAATACAAAGGAAGGAGAAGTGAAAGAATGTATTTCAGGTTTTGGTCTATCATGAAATATTGACAATTGTATCTGCCCAAAGAATCCAGTTGACATTAGTTGTATGCTTAATCACTTCACAAAGGCTGCTAAACTGTTTCCTTCAGTTTTTAAAGTGTTGGGGTTGATGCTGAAGCATTTGGAAACAAATCTTAATTGATCCATGTCTGCTCCTTCAGATGGAAAGTTGTCCCCGGTTGACTCATGTCTGTGGCTTTAGTGTGCGCAGAGCGTTTGAGCAGCCACTGCCTTTGAGGCAACTATTTTAGCTTTATAAGGTTTGTTAAGAGCAAAGCAGCCTTTTTCCACTATGGCATCATAAACTTCCACTGCAGTCTTTGTGAATCCACCTAATGGTCCCTCCTCTTTTCAAATGCAGTCCAATATCAAGCTGCTCAGAAATCAGTTATTTCTGTTTGCTCTCTTTGTCCAGCCTGTCAGCGCTTGCGCTCATTACAAAAATTCCCAGAACATTTGGGCGGGTTCAGAGCGTGGGAATCCAGCCGACTGCAGACCGTCACCCAGGCTGGCGTTTAGTTCTGAGGGAGGCCTTACAGACTGTCAGTACACACAAAAAGTTCAGGCCAAAGGATGTCAGCATGTCACACACACTGTCACGCTGTATAACGCAAGGTTATATTTGCAGAAGATTAGAACATTTCAAATTATTTTTAGTGACCGCTCATTGCATTTTAATAACTTAAATGGCTACGGGGAACATAACAAAATGAAATACAGTCAAATGAAATGCCTAAAATAACGATCCACAAATAATTTTGACTTATGTTTTGGACCTGTCTTTTCTTTTTTTCAAAAGGGTTCGGGTTCTTTTATTTATTTATTTTCTCCATAAAACCTGTTCTAACTGTTAACCGACACAAAATGAATGAATCATCTATTGGTTGTAATATTGAAACAGAGGGTCAGTAGTTACACTTCGTGTTGTATACCTCTCCTATCTCTGCCTTCTAGTCTCCAAAATATCAACTTGTATTCTGTTTCTCCTTTTTCCCATTTCATACATTTGATTTGAAAGATCCTTCCAATTAGAGTTCATTCAGTTATTATGTTTTAACCAATTCCTTGTAACTGTAATAAAGAATTAAACTTTGAAGTATTTGTTTTAAAATCATTAAAATACAATTTAGCAGCATTAGGGGTGTAACGGTTCACAAACATTTCGGTTCGGTACGTGCCTCGGTTTTTAGGTCACGGTTCGGTTCGTTTGCGGTACAGCAGAAAAAATGATCATAAAATATTTGTTTGGTTTTTAATTATTATTAAACTGAATATTCACTCAAATAAATACTAAATAAAATAAACATTAAGGTGCAGCATTTTGATGAACTGAAATAATCTGTATTTGAACTGAACTGTACTAGTTCCTAAGCAGCCAGCTTGACATTAGGACTTGCTTGTCATTGTATTTTCATGTTGTTTAAAGAAAGATGAACTTGTCCACATTGCTTGTCGAAAGGGCAGATCTGCTGGCTCTAACAATGTCTCCTGCTGTAGAGAACACCCTCTCGCTAGGGACAGAGGTAGCAGCCAGGTAGCGCTTTGCTAACATGGCAACATAAGGATATTTGGCGTTTGTAATAGCTTTGGCTCGGTCTGAACTCTCTGCGAGTGGTGGAGGCTTAAATGCTAGTGGGAGTTGGGTTTGCACTTCAGTCATTTTTCTTTTGGTACTGGTGATATTCATGTTCGGGTGATGCCTTTTCAATGAGTGTGCAAGTGTGATGTATTGCCAGCCGCGTAACCAATTTTAGTTGAACAATACCGACAAACAGCTTTGGTTCGGTCCACCTGTCTTTGTCCGTCATCCTTGTACGTAACTGCGAAACCAAAATGTTCCCAAACCGGAGACTTCAATGATGCTGGAGGATTTTCGAGCTCAACTTTATCTGCAGTTCGCTATTTCGACAGTTCCTCAAATTACTGACTACATTTGAACGCATCCCTGTGACCATCTCTCATAGTATGCCTCTCGTCCAATGAAATGACTTGGTCGCTCTATGACCCGTTGAACCCAATGTGAGCAAATGACTCTGAACGCTGCGATGCAGAACAAGAAGTTGTTCACGTTCTCAATTGTTTGGTACACTTCGGTACACACGTGTACCGAACCGAAGGGCCCATACCGAATGTTTTCGGTACGAATACGTATACCGTTACACCGCTAAGCAGCATTCATTTACGACCATCTTGAAAATGGGACCTGTCATCTGGCTTCATAGCATAGCTCTCGCTTTATAAAACTGCAAGTCAGTGTTAGGAGGAAGGAGAACATACAGTATATTACGTAACACACCTTTACACAATATGTTTGAAATCAGCCGTTTTTTATGCTGTGAACGTTTTTCTTATTTTGTCAGCATTTAAACAGTTTCAAAAGTGATGTCCTATCTTGTTTGAGCATCCATTTCTGCATGAACTGGCTCAGCTCTCAGGAGGACCGGCACCCTGTTGAAACTGGGCTGAATTGGAAGAGTTTTATAGAACCTGAGACCATGTAGGTCAGTATAAATAGCAGCGGAGGAGGAGGGAAGGCTGTGTGATATTGGCCCATTTAGGTGCATCTTTCTGACTAAAGGTAGCTACGGTAGACCATGGGATGTTTAGGATTTTCATCACTTAGAGAAACTGACATAGAGGTGCATTTTGACTGAAAGAAGGTACTTTTCCAAAGTACACATTTTCTTTAAAACGGACAACTTTTATTTATTGAAGTGACATGATGTTTGTACAGTATACTTTTTGGCATTTGTTTGAACTTCTTTAGTAAAGCAGGTCGGAGTTTTATCCATCAAGTCAACTCAGGTGGTAAGTGATCAACCTCAGAAAATAATGCTGACATATTGTTACATGATGGAAGTATAGCATTGGTCCCCAGGTGTGCAGATTCCTGTTGTTGAACACGCAGTCTCCCTGAAAAATAAATGACTGTTTGTACGAGTTTTGTTGCTTTCAGAATTAAAAAATCAATTTTTCTGTAAGCCTATTTTTAAAATAGCCTGGATTTAAAAAAAAGTGTTGTAGAATTTGACCCAACGTGAGTGTGTTTACAGCATACAACAGTACCACCCAGTAAAAAGGAACGCAGAAATGTGAAGGTGATGCAATAATTCCAGGGTTTCCCACACATAGAATATACTTGGGCGGGCTGCCCAGGTATATTTCGCGACCCATTTAGGATTTTTTAATTTTTTTTTTTATTATTTTTTTTTTTATTCGTCCGTGACCACGACGCCATCTGCGATCGATTAACTTGTGGACAATGATCCCTCGCTCCCTTGCACTGATCTCGCCTCCTTCTGGCCTGTTAAGTGGCCTGCCTCACACAGGGTGACTGGCTGTCTACATGATGTGGCCTGCCGACATGGCCACTGTCATACAGATCATAAATCAAAGCCCTTGATTGGTCTCTGTGTGTCATTCAAGCTCGGGATAACCTCAGCTCAGGTGAGGTAAAGGACTCTTAGATAGTTAACTTAGTCTAAGTTCTCAGTGGGTCTCAAACGGTGTGGTCACCATTTATGTAAACACATATTTCCATTTGAGAGGGTAGTGATTGGTCTAATGGAGAGTGAGGTGGGCTGAAGATCGGAAGGCTGTGAGTTCAAATCCCGCCAGGAACACCACCACTAGTGTACCCTTGAGTAAGGCACTTAGCCCTTAGTTACTCCAGGGAGAATGTCCCTGTAATCGGTCATTATAAGTCGCTTTGGATAAAAGCGTCAGCTAAATGAAATGTAATGTGATTAGTAAAATATGCATGAATAAATAAATAAAAAGTTAACTAGGTGAAAAAAGGTAAGATACACTTTTAAAACTTGTTGAGAGAAAACTAGTCTTTGCTGCTGCCTCAAAGAGGAGGGGGGGAGAGGAGGGAGACAGGAGAGGCTGGTTCAGGAGCACAGACACACTCACAACTATAAATGAACCAAAAATAAATAAAGTTTCAGTGTTTTTTTCATATTGGAAATGGGATGTTATTGGTTATGGCCATGATTTTATGATTATTGAAATGTATACAGTTCTGTTAAATATAGGTGTTTCCATAGATCTAGTCTCTTTATTTTCCCCTCAAAATGCACCAGATTGATGCATTTAACTCCAAAATAAAATCTTACCAGGGGGGGCATGCCCCTGGACCCCCCTAGAGGATTTGAGGTCGACCCCCACTAAAAATCACATGGATAGGTTCCTAAATACATTTATAAATACATTTATTTTTTTAAATAGCAACTCATTTCCATATGTTCATGTGTGGGTAGTAGATTTAAACTATAGGGCTGTCACTATGGGCCCTGCCTGTACCTGTTCGCTCTGCCATCGCGTGAAGGGTCTGCCAACAAGCGACCAACAGAAAGGTTCATGTTGTTGCACGTCACCTCAACCCCCCCCCCCCCCCCCGCTACCACCACCCCCCCAAGTATATTTCAGATCTGTGGCAGGCGTGTGTATGGGAACAGGCTGTTCTTCATGAAATCCCAGAAGGATGAAGTGCTCTGACAAACAGTGCCATCTTTGCGCAAAATGATTATACAGGAATGAAAAGTCAATAAATAAACCTGTTGTTAAAACTTTTTTTTTCCTTTTTTTTAGCGCAACCACGTGACCAATATCCTGTAATAGCTTTGCAAACTAGTCAAGTAAATAATAATAATATAATAATAATTAGCGCTGGCCTAAGATTACACATTTTTCTGCGATTTAATAATTCAATAATACATTCCAAAGTAGTGTATTGCGTTTTTTATTTTAAAGTACTGCTATATGAACAAAAGTGCAAAACATTTGGTTTGCAAACACTTTAAACAAATAAGGTGCAGTTGCAGTTAAAAATATTTGTTGTAAATCTCAACATTAGTTAATGTAATCAATATAAACCAAAGCTATTTGCCACTGCCAGGGCATTAACGTGTTCTAGTTTGTTATAAAAGTTCCCCTCTGAGTCCAGAGATAATCAAACTTTGCAGTGGTTTCAAATAACTCAACTCCTCCGTCTGAAGAGAGGTCAAATGTCCATGTCAGAGTTCTGTACCATCCTCCATGTTTCTGTCCCCGCCACTTCTTTCTGTTTCCGTTGCAGTCTTAGACCCGCCCCAAATGCTCTCATTGGTTGAGACGCGTGATGACGCCCATGCTAAGTCAATCCTGATCAACGTCCCACCCCTCCTGGTCTGGTCTGTTTGTACTGTATGTGTATTCAGAGCCAGTGAGGAACGACGATAAAATGATGCTCGGCGTTAATTAATGAATGCGTTAACACAGGGGTGGGCAAACTTTTAGGCTCGGGGGCCACTATGAGTTTTCAAATTTGACAGACGGGCCGGGCCAGTAGCAGATGGACGGAGAGTGTTTGTGTGAACAAATACAAATTACAAGTAAAAGCCATTACCTGAAAAAGTTAAGAAAACTTACATTTCATTTCAGTGGGAACAGTGTTGTTGGTCACCCTTTTTTGCCAGTGCATCAAAGTTTGGTGTCAGTTTGGTTGTGGCAATTCTCAGGACAGATCTGAGGTGTTCATCAGTTAACTGGGATCTGTGGCGTGATTTGTTGATGTTCATCACGCTGAACGTCTGCTCACACACGTAGGTAGAGCCAAACAACACCAGCATCCTCTGTGCCATCCTCCTAATGTTTGGAAACTTGGCTTCGCTTAGTGATGCATACAACTCCTCCAGTTTGAGGGAGTTGAACTTCTCCTTTAAGACGGAGTCACATTGAAGATCAATCAGTTCCAATTGCAACTCCTGCGGCGCTGTGTCACAGTCTTGTGACAGGGGACATGACACCAGCTGAAGTGACTTTTCGATTTTTTTCAAAATCAGAAAAGCGACGGCAGAATTCTCCGTGCAGGTCGTCCAGCGATTTGCTGTATTCCTTCACACGTCGAGGGGCCTCTTTCAGTGTTGCTAGTGTGGGGAAATGAGCGAATGATTTGTTTGACATTTGTCTTGAGAATAAAGTCAACTTGGCTTTGAAGGCTCTCACATTTGTGTACATTTCGTGCACAAATTGATCTTTCCCTTGTAGCTTCGTGTTCAGCTCATTCATGTGTGTCAGTATGTCCACAGCAAAAGCAAAATCACAAAGCCAATCTGCGTCGCTCAGCTCTGGAAAATCGTCAGCTTTCCCGATTAACTCCAAAAATGAGCTAATCTCCCCTTTGAGCTCCCACACTCGTCGACATACTTTCCCCAAACTTAACCAGCGGACATGAGAGTGATAAAGCAAGTCCTGGTGATCAGCATCCGTTTCCTCAAGGAACTTAATAAATTGACGATGCTGAAGTCCCCTCGCTCGTATACAGTTAACGAGTTTTATGACTGGCTCCACAACATGATCAAGTTGCAATACAGATTTACACAGGGCTTCCTGATGGATTATGCAGTGCAGGAAAATTACATCCAGCTCAGGGTTTTCCTCTTTCACCTTATCCTGGATTCTTTTCAGCAGCCAGACTTTTTTTCCTGTTAAGTTTGGCGATCCATCTGTGGTGACATTGGCAAGTTTACACCAAGGTAGCTTCAGCCTCTCGATGACACCAGACACACTGCCATACAAGTCCTCTCCTCGTGTTGTCCCCTTTAGAGATTCCATGGTCAAAAACTCCTCCGTTATCTCAAAATTGTCATTAATCCCTCTGATAAAAATTAAGAGCTGAGCGGTGTCTTTTACGTCGGTACTTTCGTCCAGTGCTAACGAATATAACTTAAATGACTCAGCTGTTTTGTTTAACTCGCTGGCCAAATCTTCGTCAATTAGTTCTACACGGCGAGTCACTGTCCTGCGTGATAAAGTCATTTTTTCAAATTTGTTTTTGCTCTCTGGACACAAGAGACCTGCTGTCTCTACCATGCATTCTTTCAAAAACTCCCCTTCGGAGAAAGGTTTGCTGGCCTTTGCTAATTTGAATGCTAGCAAATAACTTGCCTTGGTGCTTGACTCTTGAATAGAAGTTTGTTGGAGAAAAATATTTTGCTGAGTCTTTAAATTGGCTGCCAACCTCTGAGCAGTAGCCGCCCGTTCTTGCGTTGACTGTTTGCTAGCATAGTTAGCATGCTTGGTGGAAAAGTGGCGGCTGATGTTGTATTCTTTGAATACCGCAACGGTTTCTTGGCAAATAAGACATACAGCCTTTGATCGCACTTCGAAAAAATATTTCGCTGTCCACTCCTCTTTAAACACTCGGCACTCACTTTTCTTTTCTTTGGTCCACTCATTGTTACATGCAGGTTCAAATGTGAATTAGGTTCAAAGGTGAATTATTGCGTCATCGTTTGCGTCATGACATAACGTGCCTTCGAAGTTCTTAAGACCCACACTGCATTTTACGTGGTTGATTTTCTCCGCAACACCGCTCATAACATCAATAGAGGACTGCGTTGGGTTGTTTTTAATCCTACGAAGCCAGATTAAATTAAATAACTACTTCTCCAGCCGTATACCTTTCTCCAGAGTGCCGTGGTGCATTGTTTATTAATGTGTTTCAGTGGCATTACCGCCCGCTGGAGCGCGGCTCGTCTACCGGAGATTATTCTCCCGTTAACTCCCAGCAGCGGCCGCTGGAAAGTGTTCACTGTCTGACTGTCACACAAGCAGCTGATAAATATTCCCCATCCCCATCAGTGAATGTGTTTCAGTCTGAATTGACGCTGTTTGGCATCACAACGCTGTTATGAAAGTTTCTCTGGCATTCTACAGGTGATGTTAGCATAGCAACCGAAGCTAATCAGACTATATTGACTACTTGTTATCATATTGTGGCATAAGCCGTTTTCTACATGCATATTTTACGTAGTTTTCGTTATGATTTTACTTGTGATGGCCACATGTAGCCCATGTATTGATTCCATCCGATCGCTGCAATAATACAAAACAACAGGAAAACATCTGCCTCTTCACAATGGTCAATAACGGTGAACGGATGGTCATTAAAGTAAGGTAAAATAAACAGAATCACACTAAGCTGGTTAGTGTTGCCTGACTTTATTTAAGTGTTTTTTATAAGTGTGTGGTCGCGTTTTAGTCGCTTTGCTCAGCGCTACTACTTGTTACAACTTGTATTCGCTGTACTCGCCATGATTGCTCAGGTTAATCTCGACCCCCTCCATTGTAAGGGTGACATATGCGGTTCTTAGATCTTGCCGGGTTGCCGAGTGGTCAATTGTGTCTAGAGTGCGCCATCTAGTGGAATAAACTGAAATTACAGGAATTGCAGGAAAAAGGCAAAATGAATGCGGTCATTACTATCATTTGGACAATTTTGTACCAATATTCCGCGGGCCGGATTAAAAGGTCCAACGGGCCGTATGTGGCCCGCGGGCCTTAGTTTGCCCATGCCTGCGTTAACATGATAATAATGTGTTAACTTGCCCAGCCATAATAATAATACGTTACCCATTCTTAAACATAATCTATGTTGGGATGTACTGTATGTCTTTTGTCTTATGTAAGATTGATCATTCAGCCTTACTAAACCAACCGGAGTAAAGTTGCTCTCCATTCAATTATATACAATATTTCTGTTGCGTAGTGTGTCTGCCAGTGTTGGGTCTGAACGGAAATATTTGAAATGCCATCGTAATAAGAATATTACTTGCGCTTAATAAACACATATGAAAGTGTGTTCAGTTCGGCCTTTCTATTCTACTTTCAAAAATGTAAAACCTTCCACCAGCTATTGTTCACATCCCACATTTGTAGCACATGGTGGCTTTAAAAATCAAAGATATGTTTAAATTCAATATGACTGGCTTGTGTTTGTGTCCTTGCACTTGTTGCACTGTATTGTGTGGCCTTGTATGTGCTACTGTAATACATACCCATTGGCCACCTAATTGAAAAACGACAGTACATTTACTTCCACTCCAAATTGGTGTATCGACTAAACATTTTTTTAAATATCAAATGTTTTCTCTATATATGAAGCAAGTCAAAAAGGTATTGTATAAGTGAATGTGAACCCTTGAAAATGTAAAGGAGTAAAAGCTCTTGACCTCTGAGCTCAGTGAGAATCAGTCCTCCATCGTCCTCAGAGCAAAGTAGCCATGGGAGCTTTCCAAGAGCTGTATTTTTTGCTGCTGGAGGCCAAAACACTGATGTCATGTGACTGCACTCACTGCTGCTCTGTCACTCAGAGGGTCATAAAAGATACAATGTGGAGAGACCCTCAGTGCAGATGCGTAAGATCAGCAAAAGCATCAGATTTAAAGAGCTTTTCTTGTGTTTGCCTGAAAGCCCTGGGTACAAGTACAAGTTGGAATTCTCGGACGGACTGAGAGGAAATGCCATTTAAGGAGTCAGTGAGTGAGCCACGGGGAACAGCAATCAGTAAGAGCTATTTCTGGAGAACCTCCTTCATCTCTGGACTGTTTCAAAGAACTTTGTGACTTTTTATTTTAAGGAATAGTTTAAGGATTTATAAGTTAAGTGTTTACTGAGGACAACATTCTCTTAAGGATTTCCTCCTGCTACAAATAGATAGATAGATAGAATTGGAGGGATGTAACCCTCTTTAATGGTCATTGGTCACACATGCAGAGCACAGCACACACATTGAAATGTGTTCTCTCTCTTGGGGGGGGGGGGGGGGTGGTAGCGGGGGGGGGGGGGGGGGGGGGGGTTTGAGGTGACATGCAACAACATGAACCTTTCTGTTGGTCGCTTGTTGGCAGACCCTTCACGCGATGGCAGAGCGAACAGGTACAGGCAGGGCTCATAGTGACAGCCCTATAGTTTAAATGTACTACCCACACATGAACATATGGACATGGGTTACTATTTAAAAAATGGTAAATGTATTTAGGAACCTATCGATGTGATTGGGGGTGGACCTCAAACTTCTAGGGGGTCCGGGGGCATGCCCCCCCGGTAAGATTTTATTTTGGAGTTAAATGCATCAATCTGGTGCATTTTGAGGGGGAAATAAAGAGACTAGATCTATGGAAACACCTATATGAAACAGAACTGTATACATTTCAAAAATCATAAAATCATGGCCATAACCAATAACATACCATTTCCAATATGAAAAAAACACTGAAACTTGTTTATTTATAGTTGTGAGTGTGTCTGTGCTCCTGAACCAGCCTCTCCTGTCTCCCTCCTCTCCCCCCTGCTCCTCTTTGAGGCAGCAGCAAAGACTAGTTTTAAAAGTGTATCTTGCCTTTTTTCCCCTAGTTAACTTTTTTAATTTTTTTATTCATGCATATTTTACTGATCACTACCCTCTCAAATGGAAATATGTGTTTACATAAATGGTGACCAAACCGTTTGAGACCCACTGAGAACTTAGACTAAGTTAAGTATCTAAACACTCAGAGAGTCCTTCACCTCACCTGAGCTGAGGTTATCCCGAGCTTGAATGACACACACAGACCAATCAAGGGCTTTGATTTATGATCTGTATGACAGTGGCCATGTCGGCAGGCCACATCATGTAGACAGCCAGTCACCCTGTGTGAGGCAGGCCACATCATGTAGACAGCCAGTCACCCTGTGTGAGGCAGGCCACATCATGTAGACAGCCAGTCACCCTGTGTGAGGCAGACCACATCATGTAGACAGCCAGTCCCCCTGTGTGAGGCAGGCCACATCATGTAGACAGCCAGTCACCCTGTGTGAGGCAGGCCACATCATGTAGACAGCCAGTCACCCTGTGTGAGGCAGGCCACATCATGTAGACAGCCAGTCCCCCTGTGTGAGGCAGGCCACATCATGTAGACAGCCAGTCACCCTGTGTGAGGCAGACCACATCATGTAGACAGCCAGTCCCCCTGTGTGAGGCAGACCACATCATGTAGACAGCCAGTCACCCTGTGTGAGGCAGACCACATCATGTAGACAGCCAGTCCCCCTGTGTGAGGCAGGCCACTTAACAGGCCAGGCCATCGGGAAACCCCCCGGTCCCCCCGATGGCCAGTCCGGGACAGGGTACAGGAGGCGTAGAGCGAGGGATGATTGTCCACAAGTTAATCGATCGCAGATGGCGTAGTGGTCACGGACGAATAAAAAAAAAAAAAAAAACTTTTAAAAAAACTTTAAAAAAAAAAAAAATGGTTTGTGAAATATACTTGGGCGGCAGTTAATATACCTGGGCGGCCCGCCCAAGTATAGTCTGTGTGGGAAACCCTGAACCCATCCTAGTACTGGAAGCAGTGGGCAGCTATTGTACAGCGCCCGGGGAGCTATGGGGGTGGGGGGTTGTCCGGTGCCTTGCTCAAGGGCATCACGGCAGGGCAGGAGGTGAACTGGGACCTCTCCAAGTAGCAGTCCTCAGCGCTCTGCTTCCACTCCCTGCACTGCAGCCGTGCCTGCAGTCCCGCCCCCATGCCCTCCCCTCTCAAGCATGCTCTAAGTGCCTCCCCTCTCTCGTGCACGCGCTAGCTGCCAGAGCATGTGAGAAAACGAGAAGCATGGCTGCAAGTGGGAGTGCAACTGCCGCTGCGCCTCGGCTTGTTGACAAAAAAGACGCCAGAAGCTAAATTTGGAAGTATTTTAGCGATATCTCTGACAGTGAGGTTATGTTCTATTTTTTGTCAAAGACCTCATTGTGTTGAATGTCATTTATGTTGTTTAATATACAAATCTATTTTGACAAAAAAAGTAGTTTGAGATGATGCTTAATTTGATTTAATACAAATTATTGTCATTTATTTTATTTATTGTTCTCATTGTTTAAAAGTTTGTGTTCTGGTTCTGGTGTGAAATAAAGCACAATAATTACATTTATGACTGTTTCCCTTTTTTTAAGAAAAGTATCGAAAAAGAATCGGAATCGCAATTCTTGACTTAGTATCGAAACCAAAATATTGGTATCGTGACAACACTAGTCCACACTCCATATTTAGGTCTGTTCGGGGACTTGAACCGGCGACCCTACGGCTCACAGTCCAAGCCCCTATTGACTGAGCCACTGCAAATGTACACACAATAAGGAGATGCTGGCATAGACTGCAGGGTAAAGCATCGGTACTGAAGCTGCTGCGAGCCTGATGTTCTCTGAGTTTAGACTCCTGTCCTCCTTTTCTCCACCACTAAACACTTCAGGCGGATTGACATTGTGTAAGTCCTTCTGCATCTCTATGTGCTTAAACTAAGTCAATGTACTATATTGTAAAATGTCTACTCTACACAGTGTGCGAAAAAGTACACGTCCCACCGTCCGGGACGTGTTATTTACAATATCGGACAAGTAGATCTTTCAATTGACTTGTCCGGCGGACAAGTGACGTTTTTCGCCCTGATTTATTGACAAATTATTGATACATTCAGTTTACAAAAGGCAGAACTCATCCGCAAATTGTCCGTGTCCGCCATTGTTCGTTTAGAAATGTTAGTTTCGGTTCTGCTTGTCGATTCCTAAGGAAATGCATCTCGCCGCTTTCTGTACAGTTAGACGGGGCGGGGCGGGACCATGGATGTATAATAAGTGGCAGGGTTGGGAAGCAAAACTCGGTTCCGAGTAGGAACAAATAACAATTGCATCAATCCCGGGACCGGACAATTGTTATTTGAGTTGTGAGGACAGGAGGCGAGGCCGAGCCCCGCGGACTGCAGCTCTCTCTCTATGCTCCGTATCAGCTGATCGCTGCACGGTGCAGCTCAGCGTCTCTCTCTCTCTTTCTACACACAGCAGATCCGCTGCCCGTTTAACAGCCTCATCTTTGTCAAACTTTCTTATGTTCTTTCTCTAACACGTAATGAAGGTTATTAAGCGTTTTAGCTCCTGTGTTGTTAATATTGACCGCAATTTCCTTTATGAAGTAAAGCAGCCTCCCTGTCTGTGTCCTCGCGCTGTCCTCACACCCCCGGACCCCCAGACTCGGAGCAGCACAGGAATGTCAGTATTGTTTATGAAGCAGGGTATAGAAAGTACATTATTGAAATGAAAATACTATTTATTTACTTTTACAAACCGTGAGCAGCTGGGCAGCTGCAGCATGTGTATTGCAGGACATGTGTAAGCGTCTTTGAGTTGTAGAAAAGCGCTAGGCCTATAGGCTATAAATATAATGTATTATTATTATTATTAGGTTATGTCCTATGTGTTGGACATGTGTGGTTGGACTCTGTCTCACAGGCAGGTTGCAGTGTAACATCAGAGGAGACTGGGCCAATTGTACATTCTCAAACTGCACCACTTAGAACTAACTAAACAATGCAGAGATTATTTTTATATAATTGTATTCAATAACCGTAAGAAATTCAACAGTATGAAGTGATTTGTAAATATGAATACAGATTTGACTTAATGTTTTCATAAATATATTTTTCTCCCAGTTTGTCATGGGACTTATTTTTACCCTCTTAAGAACCGGAATCGAGAACCGAAAATAACTGGAATCAAAAAGCAGAACCGGAATCATTCAAATCCAAACGATACCCAACCCTATGTGTGATGCAGTAAAAGCTTACCGCTCACTTACGTTAGCGGTGTCGTAAAAAACGTGGGAAAATGTAAAATACGATGATGAAGAAGAAGATTCCAGTGGCCCCAATTTGTGTCCATTCTGGACAAGTGAACAATTTATTCGGACAAGTAAATTGCCAAACTCACTTGTCCATGGACAAGTACTCTCTAAAAACTTTTTCTCTCACTGCTACACAAGTAGATGAAAGTGATAATAACACTGTGGAGCATGTAGCTGAGGCACAGCTAAGAATGTAATACACTTTAATTATATAGCCTAGCTCTTTTCAAAAACAGTGCTTTACAATTAATAATAATGCATAGAAGTGCACAACACAAAAACGCAATTATAATTTGTAGGATGACAATGTAGCATTATCAGGTAAAAGATAGTGTGTCCCTTGAACGAGGATCTTTGTTCGTCCCAAATTCATTTCCTGTCGTCCCCTGGGTCACTGGACGCCGTTAGCCCTGAGCTCTGGTAGCCACTGGTAGCTATGGTATCAGCAGTATTCATGAAAATGAGTACCATTTGTGTTTCCAGGATTTGGCTTGGAACCAAATATGTATTCTTTTGACAAAATGACAGGTGACCTGTCATTGGCACATAGACCACAAATAACTTAAGTGATCATACCATGAGGTGCACCTGGTCTCATGATTGGGATTAGGTTGCATGGATTGGTCAGTAACATACAGTATACTCAGACTTTGTGGTAATAAAGAAGGGCAGCGCGTCTCAACATTACCAGGACTGCCCGCCAAACATAATATGACATAAAACACACAAACATGTCAAATGTGAACGTAGGAACATTTTGATAAATATTTGATAAGTATGGCAACTGTATGTTTTTGTGTATGTGCACTATATGCTGTGTCGCTGCTGAATGTATATAGGGGAAACGCTGTGTATATATTAGGGATGTTAAGATTCACCGATTTGCATCGGTGCACCGGCATAAACGTTCAAGATGCGAGTGCACCGGTTGAAAGAGTGCACATCGGCTACAGTTTGGGTTGAACTCGCGATGCATCGATTGTAGCGTCTTTGCATCGGTAAAAAAACGATACATTCATATAAAATCCTCTCATCCCGTCAGCACTCAGCAGAGACGATCTTTGATCTTTGCTTTGCACTACGGAGGCTGAGAGTCTCAGTTATCAACACACATGGAAGTCGAGGAGAAAGAGAAACACAACCAGTGGCGTTTTTATATGTACAAAAGTGGTGGGGCACAAAAAACTTGGATGTCTATATATAAGCTTCTGCAGTGACGTGCAGTGAGGTTCATGGCTGGTGAGGCACTGACTCTTCAGGTTTACAAATATTATATATCTATTTTGACATTCAACAAAAGGATACCCAAAAAATGTAATTGTATCATTTAAATATTGAATCTTTCTCTCTTAGTAAGATCCCATTTTCAATAAAATTGCAGTCTTACCTTGACTTGAAGATGAAGTCCATTTGCCTATCCTTCTGGACAAAAATCTCTATTACTTTTTTTGTAAAAGTCCTCCTTATGTTCTTGTAGTTTCAAAAGTCTATCATAAATCTGATCTAATCAATAGATTTATGATTCGAAAATTATAAAAGTAGGGTAGACATGTGGATATTATCCGGCTGAACAAAACGTGCATTTATCTAACAGCTACGTTTCCCACAGATCTTATTTGGAGCTATTTTCTAAAATCCTATGGAGAAATCTCATTGCTTTTTTGTCGAGGGAACCCATGCGCAGCTTACTTCCGGGTTTTAGGACGCGTCTCTCGTGTCCTCTTCACACAACACACTTTTCGCGGCACACGTACTTACAGCCAATCAGCTCTGAATGATGTGAGATGACGTATGGTGGGGATGGCAGCACTATGCCCCTATGGTCATTCTTTTTTTGCCACACACATTAAATAGGACAATACTCTGAGCATGCGCAGTGTAGTTTTTACAGTCACCGTTCACTTAGACAGTGAGAGGGAGGGGCAGGATCGGGTTTTGTCCCACATGGCTCTAAACAGCTCAATAGGCACACACTGTAGACACTAATTAGAAGAACCCAGACTAAAACAACAATGTACAGACGAATCAGATGATTAAACATGATCTTAAAATATATTTAATATTTTTTTTAATTTATTTTTGTTGTAATAATTATTTTTAATACTTTCTGCTGACACCAGGTGGGGCTGTGCCCCAAATGCCCAGTCACCACTGAACACAGCGCACCAACAAATACCTACAAATCAAACGTCTGGCAACACTTCAGATTTTTCAAGAAAGACGGTCAACTTGAAAAATCGCTCGCAAATTGTAAACGATGCCGAGCCGCTTTAAAGTACACAAGTAGTACGAGGAACTTAGCGACGCACATAAAGAGGCGACATGAGGTCTGCGGCTGAAAAGAGAAACCTGAAAGTTAGACGTATGAGTTAAATCACTCAGTGAGGTGTTCTGTCAGAGAGAGAGGTGTTTAGTTTACAGCAGCCTGTGACTGCCAATAACAGTTGAAATGTCTTCCTTACTGTAAGCAGCTATGAAAGACCTGTTTGTGAAAGAGGTTGTTTTCTTTATTGTTCCTATAGAAACCAGTGCTTTCTGCTCACTGGTGAGTTAGCCTCTGGATGAGTGTTAAGCACATCAGACTGGCAGCTGTATGGGCATTGCACTATGGTAGCTGTTATTAGCACATTGTTACTCATAGGCAATGCATCCTTAAATAGTTTAACTGTGAGGTGTTATAACATTGAACTGTACTCTGGAGACAGAGAACCCTAATACACTTGTGAAAAGGCCAGTCTGTGAAAGGTCCAAGTGTTTGTTTTGTTTAAGGTAAAAAAGAAACAGCATGATGGGATGCGCAGTACTAGTAGAGAGAACCAAATATGTAAAGCACTTTTTTGTTAATGTATGATTTGCTGCATATGAGGAATAAAACAAAAATCCTCTGTCGTACCATATTGAATTGTATCATTATTTTGCATCGTGTTGAATCGCATCGTATCGCCACGAATCGCATAATGTTGAATCAAATCGTATCGAGCTGTATCGCAACAGGGGTGAATCATATCGCATCGCCCAGTGCTTCAAATGTATCGTTAATGTATCGTATCGTTGGCAGCGTCTCGAGATGCGCATCCATCGGCCTCAGCGATGGAGACGCACATCCCTACTATATATGCATACAAGGTTATTTTCTAAACTGACAACTGTTATAGCTCT
Organism: Gymnodraco acuticeps; assembly: GCF_902827175.1. Taxonomy (NCBI): domain Eukaryota; kingdom Metazoa; phylum Chordata; class Actinopteri; order Perciformes; family Bathydraconidae; genus Gymnodraco; species Gymnodraco acuticeps. The sequence continues at coordinate 101,144 of NW_022992054.1, read as the reverse complement.
TCTTTGATGTAGTCTTTACCTGGTCATTGTATCAACATTACTGATCATATTCATCAAAAATGTTATTTTCTCCAGATCTACCATGGAGAATGAATTATTATCTCCAACAGCACATTTGTTTTAAGTGAACAAATACCAAGAGTAAAATGAAACATTGATTTGTGTCTCCTTTGGTTTCTTGAGCAGGAAATGTTCCCTTTTCTTTTCTCTTTTATATTTCCTGACAAAGTTATTTTAATGGTGGGTTTGTGTGCCTGTGAACATGCTTTCCTTTGAAACGGACTCCTTCTTTTCTTTGTCAGTGTTTTCCTGTGAATTGGTCATGTTGAGGGACATTGGGGAAATGCATTAGTGCGAGGGTGGGAGGGATTACAGAGACCCCGCCTAGAGGCCAACACACTGCACCCACACAGTGTGTACCACAAAGCTGAGGAAGGAAATGCTTACACACACAGTCTGCAGCACACACTCACACAGTACATGCTCTGAGAGGTCCTTTTAAGGGAAAGGCCCGGCTCATGAACGAGCGCTGAGTGGAGCACAGGGAACGCCTTTAAATACAGAAATATAAATACATATGCACATTTACACATTGTTGAATCTGCACGTCAACATGGGTCTTCTACTAATAAATACAGTCGTCCACCACATCTGCTCACTGTGGAGGATGAAACCCTCTTTAATGGTCACACATACATGCACACAGCACACAGTGAAATGTGACCTCTGCATTTAACCCATCCTAGTACTAGGAGCAGTGAACTTGATACTCCTATTACTCATTTGAACATGCTATGTTTACTGTAAACCCTGCACCTATTGGTTTAGGCGTACATGTAGTCTGCCGGATAGTAAATGTATGGTGCCCTTATTTTACAGCAATTAACCGCTAAATGTTTTCTATGAATTCTGTCGAGGAACTTGACTTCTGGTCTCACGCACGTTCAGCATTTCTACATGTTTGAGACTTAGGTCCAGCTAAATTGGAAACTGTCTCACATCTCTATTTTCTCTCTGTTCCATTTCTTTCTCTATCTGCCCCTCAGGCCGAGGCCAGGCTGGCAGCGAAGAGGGCGGCCCGGGCAGAGGCCAGAGAGATCCGCATGAAGGAGCTGGAGAGACAACAGAAAGAGGTACAGGTCCAGAAGCACTGTCACATTTAGAATACAGGAGACCAGTATGTCTACCTGCAGAAGGCATCAGTCATTTAGCTGAGTAGCATATGTTGGCATGAGTTGTATCCATCTATCACTCCATGTCTGGAGTTTTCTATGTGTCTGAATATTACAGCTTAACATTGAGGGAGGGCCGCTGATCATCCATCCTTTAATATGCCACACAAGTCCTGATGTGTGCATGATGCGTTTCCCTAAATAACCAGAAGAATTCAGCAGACCTGTTGGTACTGTGTTGATGGCCGTTCAGACCAAAAGCATTTCCTGTCAGCAGGGCTCCATGCTGTTAAACATCCCGGGGTCATGTGTCAGTCGTACACAGGCTGCTGTCACTGCAGCTCTGGGAGAACTGCTGCTGGGGACTGGAGTTGTTCATAGAAAGTGCGGGAAATAAGCGAGGAAAAGTCCACAAAATGAATGGATATTTTCTGTAGTGTACTGCCCACGCGTGGTTCAGCACAAAGTCAGCCAAAGCCCTCAAAGAGGATCACTAATCACTCACAGGAAGGGTTTGAACCGCTTCCAGTTTATCTCCAAATTGAACAAATCTTTCAAGACTCTTCAAGTCACGCATCTCCTTTGCTAAAGCTTTAAATGAAATGTCTCAGAGAGGCCACAACATTTAGCCTCGTCAGAAGTGTGTGTGTGTGTGTGTGTGTGTGTGTGTGTGTGTGTGTGTGTGTGTGTGTGTGTGTGTGGTGTGTGTGTGTGTGTGTGTGTGTGTGTGTGTGTGTGTGTGTGTGTGTGTGTGTGTGTGTGTGTGTGTGTGTGTGTGTGTGTGTGTGTGTGTGTGTGTGTGTGTGTGTGTGTGTGTGTGTGTGTGTGTGTGTGTGTGTGTGTGTGTGTGTGTGTGTGTGTGTGTGTGTGTGTGTGTGTGTGTGTGTGTGTGTGTGTGTGTGTGTGTGTGTGTGTACACAGTCACGTGTGGGGACTCACCTCCCTCATGGGGACAAAATGGAGGTCCCCATAAGGGGAATCATTACTTTTAGGCTGAAGACTTGGTAAGGGGTAGGCATGTGTTGGTTAAGGTTAGGATAAGTCTCCAGGAAATGCATGTAAGTCAATGTAATGTCCCCTGAAGTGATGTATACATGGTGTGTGTGTCCTATTTCAAAAATACTGCCGTTGGATGTACAGCATTGCTCACAATGGCAGAATGCAAACATATATATGACATATCTGCGATTTCATCAAATGTTTTCTCACCATCCCTGTTCCTTCGTTCCTTAAAGATGACTGCTTTACGTGTCGTTATAGCAAACCCCTTTTCCCATTCATCTATTCTGGGATATTCATTCCTCCAGCAGCACTCAATTATTCAGCAATCAAAACACAGGTGGGGAGACAACAGCAACATTCTTCACGCGCACACAGACAACACGTGCACACACAAATACGCACAGGATTAGGGCTCACTGTTAAGTAGAGTCTGGTCAGGGTCAGTGTGTGTGCGCCTTAAACCCTTTAGCCGGGTTCTAAAGTAGCTTAGCAGGTTGTCCTCCTCAGTGCAGCCTACAGCGAGACGTTGTTGTTGCCGTGCTGTTTTCATGAGCGATGGGTTGCTGCACTCACATCCACCTTCAGGACTTTAGGATGTCTGCTCCCATGCTGAAGACTGCTGACGGTGGATTATTGGCTGTATAGCAGCAAACGAGAGACGTGTGGTTCCCTGCTCAAACCTTTATGCATGGCCGTGGTGTTACCTGCTGACTGCTGAAGGATGCAACCTTTCCTTATACCCTGAAGGCAGCAGGACGGCTGGGCGTCGGCTGGCAGGGAGGGGGCTTAGGGCCGCCCTCAGCGGGCGCCCAGGGACCCCTCCCTTCACTAAGGGCAGCTCGGTGAGTGTAAAGGAAAGGGTGCAAACTGAGTAACTTGTGAAGGTGCCCTGGCTCTCCTGCTAATTGGTCGTCCAGACATGTAATTGGAGAAAAGTAAGCAGACAAGAGCCCTCCAGTCATTTATTGATCTGTTCTCACTGTGCAATGTTTGACACATTATGCCGTTTTACATTTTAAATTGTCATTAGAAGTGGAAAACAACAAATGTAGATTTGGGATTATGGCATCTTTTCTAGGTCAAAGGTCATAACGGAGTCAGAGCCATGAATTTGTATGTGTTTACTGCTAGTGCACAGATAGTTTGTGGCTTTAATAATGCAACATTAAGGATATCGTAAGCAGAAATAATGTGCATCTGGTGCACCACAGCGTTCATTGTATGTTATTTGAAATAAGTCTGTCCTCTACAACTCGTGAACTCTGCCTGGAAGATGGCGAGTTCATGCACTCTCATCTCCACTGAAGTCTACAGGAGGGCAGCAGGCCGTCCTCACACTGATTATCTAGGAGTTGTGTTGTTCCCAAAGTGATGCAGTGGACGCAGAGGGCAGTGTGGGTCGAATTTTGGAAGACAGAATTACACGGCAGGCAATCCGTGCTTTGGGCAAGCTTACAAGGGAGACAGTGGTAGTAAATCTGGATTAGAGTACTGAACCCATGTGGTGGAAAGTGCAGCAGTAGGCTGGGGTGTGTTAGATTTGCTCGGCGGAGGTATCGGGACAAGGTCAAAGAGGCGTTGCCCTTTTTCTAAATAAACAGGGGTGTGTCTTGTCATCAGCGTAAGGAGCTGTGGCACATTTCTACTGCTCAGTCAGACAGGGATTTGAATATGAAGTGCAAACATTACAGCTGAAGGGCAGAGGTGTTCACAGTGTGGACATTTAAATTGACATTTTTCTCGTAAACAATGTTTCCATGTCTGTTAACAGCATGAGTAGGATTAACTGTATGACAATGACTATGGTGAATAACATTCTGTATACAAATAAATATAGCACATCCCCACATGAGACAGCTACGTGTTGACTTGCTGACTCGGAGTGACACTGTCCTCCCTGCATGGGTCCGGTCCTCAGACCTCCTTACAGCTAAAACTGTGGTGATTGGAGTTTAGAATCACCGCTCAATTTTACACGCAGTACTGATGCAGAAATGTTTAAAATAATACACAAGAAGAATAGAATTGCAAATTTGATGTAATGTTGGAGCGAAAACGTCTCTTTGAATCTGAATATTTCACGCAATACAATTGTGCTCTAGCTCTGCATCTGTAAAGTAAATGCAAAGAGTAGTCGAGTGCTTGGTGACCACAAAGTGCCCAACCAAGAAATGCTCCGGCTCATAAGCCTCTGCTGAGCTAACTGGCTGCTGGTTGTAGCGTCATACTGCTCAGTAGGATTCATTTTCCCAGAATATAAATATGTTCTGTCTTTGAGAATCAGCACGACATCCAGGGAAATCCTGACAAATGTACTTTAAGTTATAGCTTTAGACACAGTCAAAACACATTGGTCGTGAAGCAACACTAAATACAGTCGCTGCTTTATTTATGTCTGTAGGCCGTTGTTGTGAGTGTGGACGGTCGGAGCATATACTGCGTTAGCTTAGCCGATCTCCATTCAGAAAACACGCTTTTTAAAAGGTGTCTCGCCTGCCGTCTGTCTGCAGACTTGCAAAGCATTAATTCATGGTTTTTACTAACCGGTATCAGTGTGTTGTTACTTCGGCATCATTTAGAAACGTGTATTACAATTACATCACGGTCAAATATGTTCATGTTGTTGTAGTTGCCAGCGGTTCTCTCTAGTTTAGCAGACTCAGCCTGGTTGTTGGCCCGGAAAGAACCTCGATTTTGGAGAGCCAGAAAAACTGTGAAAAAGTACCCGCTAGCCTGAACTACGCCTAGTGGAAACGCAACCAAACACGGGCACGGCACGCTTAAACCGCGCTGTAGTGGAAACGTGCCATAACACTCTGCAGCAAAGGCAATCAGTGTATTACCCAACAATTAAAAACACGTTTTGGTTGGCAAGTTTGGGTTTCCTCTGGATATTGTTCACTTTGTCTGAATGTAAGCTCAGCTCACCTCCTTATTCTGTTCTGCATTTCCTGGCACTGCTTTCTGCCACTGATCCACACCTAAAGAACCATGGCAAACGCCTGGTGACCCAGTCTGCAGATCTCCAGTGAACTCCATGTGTTCTGGGGTCACTTTGTGTTGGTCCTGATGTGCAGTGGGGTACTGAACATTCCTGAGCTCCTCTCATTAGCAGAACCCTTCCTCTGTACTTTTCATGCATGCAGTCTGTCTTTATCCGTCACATACTGCAGCTGCCTGCTTTTTGTTTAGATTTCATATCTTTCTTCATCAAATATTATTTCCAAAGCTGATTTATCATTTCTTTCCCCTTTTTTCATGTTTGATATCCTCCGATCTTTCTCCTCTACGTCTCGTCGGTGTGTAGATCTTTCAGGTGCAGAAGGTAGGCCTCCTCTTGCTCAGTCCCACCTCGGACATCATTGTGGCGTGTGCTTCAGATCCTGCCGAAGTAAAGGAAGTGTGTTACCTGTGTTCTGTTTTCTGAGCTGTCCTCCCTCATGTCTCTCAGAAATATTATGGCTTGAACACCAAAGTAGACGACCGATCGGACAGCAAATGGGGAGATATTGAACAATGGATGGTACAGTTACTGTGCGCTGAAGACATCGCTAACACTACGCATGTTTTCTTTATTTTTGCCTGCCTGTCTGACGGAGGCTTTTGTAGTGTGCAGTCTGCAGCTGAATTTCAGATCATTCCTGTTGAGCCTTTTTACAAAATATGGGATTATAAAGAGTCAAAGCTTGGCCATTAATGATAATCCACTTATTCAAAGAAGCGGGGTGCCTGTGTGGCTCAGAGTCAGTCTGACCATCTGCTGTGACACTGCATGGGATTTACTGAGTTCAATGACCACTTTAGACACTGTCCCAGACCCTCAGAGCTTTACACACTGTAGAGTGTGACCTGTAGGTTCACTAACTGCATTGTGTGGACTTGTTGTTGTTTACTAAAGAAACTCACTGAGTGCATGTTGCAATGGGAGGTTTGTTTCTGAATGGCTGGCTCAGTGAGGGTTTCAGGGACGTGCACGTCTGATTATGTGTGCTCCATTATCATGTCAAAAGTGATCTTGATTTGTTTAATGCAGGAATTGTGCAAATCTGTTGAAATGAACAAAAAGCAGGTGATGTATGCTAGTGTTTGCTAACATTGATTTGTTTAGTATGGTCTGCAATGCTGTAGACACATATATTAGGGCTGTATTCAACAGCTACAAAGACATTTGAAATCAACATGTCTATGCTGCAATGGTCTTTTTCTTTTAGGTTACACTAATATTATTAAAATATATGATATTAAGTTATGTTTATTAAAGGAAGTAGTTTCACTGAAAACATTTATTTGATCTGAAGAAACCCTTCATTGAAATTGAGATTGTTTTTTACTTTTTGGGGTAATCTTCAATAGAAGCTGAACAAATGTAAAAAAGGACATTCAGTTCAGCCCACCACATCTTCATTCTATCTGAGGAGTGGAGATTCACCTGGGCCGTAATGAACCCACTGTCACAACATCAGGGTCCTACATGAAATGTTTAAGCAATGTTTGGGCTGGTTGAAATCATGCTACTTTGTTATGGAGTGAACTCTGGACCTGACTGACCTCAGAGTCATGGACCCTCCTTCATCTGTCTCATTGATCTCTGACATCTCTCTCCTCTTCTTCACCCTTCATCTCCTCTCTTCTCCACCTACCCCCCTCCCTCGTCCAGGAGGACAGTGAGAGATGCTCACGTTCTTCACGGGTACACACGGTTTGTAGCACTCCCTCTCGTTCCATCTCCTCGTGCTTTTCCCTTACAATGTGTCCTCCACCACTCGGAAAACGTTACATGGAAATATTAATCCTGAAGACCATAGGCAGGATCTAATGTGGCCTCAGCTTAATCCATGTATGGTGTGTGTATGTGCACACACCATACATACTCGTATAATGGCTGTGAGTTGAAATCTTGAATGAGAGAAATATTTTTGTTAACAAGAGAAACTATGGTGAAAAGAGAGAAGGAGATAACTGTGCTGTATTAACTGTAGGTACAGACTCAACAATTCTCTGTTGTACAGCTTTTATTTGAAAATGAGCTGTATTCAAGCCTTGAGGTATGTTATAGTCATTTTTTAGATTAAATGATTGATGTTTTCCTTAAAAAGCTTCTTTTATTTGGTTTTGTGAGAATGTTGTAAATTACAAAGTTACCACTGTCATTTGAACCATTTGTCATTGCAGCAGGAGACGTCCTGTCATAATCCACTCATCACTCTCACCTAATGTTGACCCTGACATGGGGACCCTTTTCCTGAACCCTAACCCTCCTCTCATTGTGTCCCCTCTCACAGCTGTCTGACGACGATGAGCGGATGTCAGTGGGGAGCCGGAGCAGTGCCAAGGTCAGTATCACTCAAACTGCATTTAGATCCAAATACTTCATTTAAATATCTGTCTGTACTATGTCACTTTACATGGAACTGTCAGTGTGCGTGGCGCTGTATACTGATCCTGACGTTGTGTCTTCTGCACAGTCGGATCTTGATTCAGTTGGGGCTTATGGTGGAGGGGTAAGGGTTGATGTCCTTGGATGAGATTTTTAACCCACTACCTGAGGATTCGTTGTGTTGATGAGTCGCTGTTGGACTAACTGTTTATTTGAAGAACTCAAAGCATGGAGTACATGTGTGTTGTCCTTGTGAAGAGACATGGGGTTCACATAAAAGGAGTGAGTCAGCATTGTCTTTTTTATGATGAAGGCATGTTTGAGATGCATGCTTTCTTTGTTGTACAAATGAAATGGATTCGAATTGAGGTTTATATTCTGTCCATTGTATGCAGGATGAAAGTGTGTGGACTGGATTGTGTATATATTAAAGGAAACGATACATGTATGTGTTATTGCTGTTGTGAAGGAACATTTTGGAGTCAGATTTGATTTTGACAAAAGAACACTGTTGTTCAGATATCAGGCTCCAACCAAAACACAGGCCACACTCTTTTAGGCTTGGTTAAGTCTCACAATGTTAGGTGCCATTTCTTCTCTGCTATGTCATTTATTATTCATTTTCCTGAGCAGCCAGGATGTTTGGTTCAGTGAGTGTTGGCTGAATCAGTTGGTCAGATGGTTATCTGACCAACTGACAACAGCCACCATGTATTAACATGCTTCTGCTGTCTGTCGGGTCAGTGTCAAGACTTCATTGTGCATGTATGTGTTGGGTGTTTGTGTTTTTTATTAGTTACAGATGACAAAATACACATTTTTCTACCGACGCATCATGCCTAAACTGAAAGTTTGTAAAGCTCACAGCAAACTAGCTATCATCAAGCACCCTATTTCTGCCCTGATGCTATAGTGAACAACACATTCAACCCTGTTGGAATTGGCAGGAGATGACCATGGTAACATTAGCTATTAGCTGTTAGCTAGCGGTGGGAAACAGTTCTGCTAGCTTCAGGTTCCATTTAGTTCCATTAGTTACATTACGATGCATTCAATCTTGATTTAGCAAAGATGAATATTATATCTGTTGAAATGTTACTTGAATACATACAGTTGTCAAGGCAATATTAAATAGATTTAAGAGAGGAAATAATGACCCGTTTAACCACCTAACAAAAACTGTTTGCTAACAATAATAAATGGTGTTTAGGAACATGGTATATTGGCATATTATTTTATTTTAGTTTCTCATCGTAGTATCGAATTGGTATTGATAATAGTGGATTGTCACCAGTTATGGTATGCTTCATTTGACTTATGGTGACATCCCTGGTTCAGATGCTTCCCCTCCACTGTGCTCACTCTCTTCTCTCACGCTAAGGACTCCTCCTCACTAACGAAGTCAAAGAGAAAGAAGAAACATAAGCACAAAGACAGAGACGTAGGTAGAAGCTCAGTGTCCTGTATATCCCACACAGACATGACTCCAGAGTTTCTCACTCGTGTTCTGTGTTCACAGAGGAACGGGCCTGATGATGATCACAGTGTCCTGTCCAGCAGGGTCAGTAGCTGTGTGTGTGTGTGTGCGACTGATGGTTCAGACGTGTGGTCTGTTGGAGCTTTCTAGACAATGTGAGCGTGTCCTCATGCTGCTCCTGTGTGTCCTGCTGTCAGAGCTCCAGACTGAGTGATGAGAGCAGAGTGTCCCGCTCCTCCAGGCTGGACCTCACGGTGCGTGTTGGTCCTCTTGTCTTAATCCCTGAACAGCGGTACAGTGATTGCACAAAACATTTCATATGTTAACGTTGGTATATTTGAACCTGGACCCTATTTTCCTTTGTTTTTGTATTTAATTGAGCAATAGGGAGAACCATTTTGAAACTGGTCTAGTCTGGTTCTGTAGACAGAAACAGCTGTAATTTAATCTAGTAATGCTGTTCTTGTCTAACCTGGTTCTTTGATGTGGCATACATATTAAAGTAAACTAAATCAATATGAATTACACAGTGACAAGCTAACAAAGTTAAAGCGGAGGGCAAAGAGCTAAAGCCATGCCGTGAGTTATTCACTTGCATCGTTTTTGGCCAGACTGCATGTAATTCAAATGTATGTTGTATCTAAATGTATGTTAAATAAGTTTTATAATGTCAAAAATATAAATAGTTCATCTCTCAATGTAAGAATTTAACAAAGAAATTGACAAGGGCTGGTGAATAATAAATCAAAGAAAGGGAAAAGTTCAACAAGTACATATACAGATCACAATCATACTTACTATTACCCTTTTATAGCTATTATTACAAACAAAGACCATGAAAGTCAGATTTGTATTCTAGATGTATGTTCTATGTTACTGAAGGATTGAAAGTAATGACATTATAACTTAACGGCATGTTCTGTGTGAGATGTATGAAGAAGGGCCTTTTAGTTTTTGAGGTGTCGGTGTTTGATGCTTTCTGTAACCCCCCCCCCAAACCCCAGAGCTCCAGACTGAGTGATGACCCCCGGGGGTCTCGGGGCTCCAAATTAGACCTGCAGCCGGTGGGTGGCTGTGCACTCAGACTGTTTGTTTCTCACAACACTAATGGCTTTGGGTGCACACTGTCTGAAATGCTGTTCATTAACACTTCAACTGCTTAAGACCTGGGAACGTTTTCATTGTTTTGATTAAAGTATCGTATTTATTGAGGCCTGTAGTGCACTTCTAAACATCTTCTCATCAATCCATAGTAAGAACACATCTGGGTGCATGTGTTCCCCCATTGCTGTGGAGTGTGTGCTGTATATCCCAGAGACTCAGGACTGTGACTGCTTTTGGAATACTTTTGTGCTCAACTGTTAGCAAAGCACTTTTCTTTGTCAGTTCAGCCATTTGTCAAGCATGTGGATTCCTTTTCTTTGCTTTCTATTAAAGGCAGCAGAATGTCGGGAGCATGGTGTCCGGCAGTGGCTCAGTCAGTAGGGGCTTGGACTGTGAGCCATGGGGTCGCCGGTTCAAGTCCCCGACCAGATCTAAATATGGAGTGTGGACTGGTACTTGGAGAGGTCCCAGTTCACCTCCTGCCCTGCCGTGGTGCCCTTGAGCAAGGCACCGGATATCCCCCTTCCCCCCCACTCCCATAGTTCCCCGGGCGCTGTACAATAGCTGCCCACTGCTTCTAGTACTAGGATGGGTTAAATGAGGCCAAATGTCACTGTGTGCTGTGTGCTCTGCATGTGTGACCATTAAAGAGGGTTTCATCCCTCCAATTCTATCTGTTACACTTTGTTAAGAATTGGATATGTTTAAAAATATGTTTCTGAACTTCCTGTCTGTTTTCCCCACTCCCTTCTGCATCCTTCTGTTGGCTCGCTTCTTCCTCTTTCCTCATTTCAGACTTCTTACTCTTCCTCTGACCTGTACAGCTACAATGGTCTGTCCTCTGCCAGAAACCCCGGCTCCACTTACAATGGTTACCAGGTCTGTAGACAGTGAGAAATACAGTTGTTGCTGCTCTGTGGCTGCTAGCTAACCTTCCACCTCTCAGAATAAATCACTTGAATCATGTTTCATACTTGAGTTAGCACAACCCGTTTCAAGCCTTTCAGACCTGAACCTCGTCTCTGTTCAATTCTACAGGTCACTCAGTTACGTCTCTCAGCAGCTCTTTCGTAGGGTTGGTCCCATTTATTCCCAGCATATAACTTTTACACAGTGTTAAATAGCACTTGCTGTTAGCATTCCCTCACCAGCGTGCTTAAGAACACATGAAACTAAGCTTGTTTTAATTCAGAACAGGATGTAATGATGAAGCGGTCTGAGCTTTTTCACGTTTTAAATGCACTGCGTGTTGATGTCCCTCACTTTGAGAGTATCCTGGCGGGCTGTGGTGTGTAAGAGTGTGTGATCACACTGACTGTGTGTGTGCAGAGCTCCCTGTAGGAAGACAGCGGGTTGCAGCGCGGCAGCAGCTCCTGCTCACTCGTAAGATTCTCTGAGGATCGTGGCCTTGTTGTTTTGTGTGAGGAGTGTCAACCGTCACAAGAACAGTGCATATAACCAGGCGGTCGCCTAGGGCGCCAGATCTAGAAGGGCGCTGCGCTGGGAGAAAAAAAAATGTTTAATTAATTTTTTTCTTTTTTATTCTGCCTAATTTTCTGCCCTTGACGTAATACATTTACATTAATAATTGAATAAAGTAAACACCCTTTGGACCCCGGGTCGGCAACATTTTTGCATTTGCCCTGTACGATGTGCGTGATGAAAGTGGGGGATATTGACTTATCGAGAGCGAGAGAGAGAGCGAGAGAGCGAGAGAGAGAGCGAGAGAGAGAGAGCGAGAGAGAGCGAGAGAGAGAGAGCGAGAGAGAGAGAGAGAGAGAGAGAGAGAGCGAGAGAGAGAGCGAGAGAGAGAGAGAGAGAGAGAGAGCGAGAGCGAGAGAGAGAGCGAGAGAGAGAGAGCGAGAGCGAGAGAGAGAGAGAGAGCGAGAGAGAGAGAGAGCGAGAGAGAGAGAGCGAGAGAGAGAGAGAGACCCCCCCCCTTTAGTCTAAGTTATCTCAGTGGGTCACAATTGATGTAAACAAATATTTCCAAGGCACTCCTTTATAATTATTAGGATAAATAACAACAGGTTTGAAATCATTCCAATGTATACTATAGGACAGTGAACCTCAAATATCAAACCAAATCATAATCTCGCCCCTAGGGCACCAAAATGTGTGGAATAATAAACCAGGCCATGTGTGAAGCGTTCTTCCTTTTCTCACATGAGCAAGACCGTCACAGTATTTTTGAGTTATTTGTTTCAGATTGTATTTGTTGCTGCTGCATGGGAGTTGGAATTTAAGGTTAAATAAATACTTCCCCATCATAATGACCTTTTATTATATCAATTTAGCACCACGTGTTCTTTTTATAACAAAGAAGATAACGCTGCATTTTTTTCAAATGTCAAGGTAACTCGGGGTGAGTAATCGATAAAGGGATATTTTGTGGGTGGAGTGTTGATTTTTCAGTGACTTGATGAAATGGTATGTAGATTTGACATTGAGTGGACGGTGTTCAGTACTCTGCATCATGGTTCTGGTTCTGTGGGGGTCTGTGCATGCGTGTGTGTGTGTTTCCTACGGCTGTACACAGGAACATAACGCTGTGTTCTCTCTCAGCCTGTAGAGTACAGTAGTTGTCGCAGCTCCGGCTCCAGGGTCTCCTCCAGGGCCGGGTCAGCCCGCACCAGCCCAGTGGTGAGGCCCCCCCCCCCCCCCCCCGACACCCTGGTAGCAACAAGAGTTTACTTAGCATCAGTGCTTTGTTACCACATGGTCTATGACCAGCTTAAATAAACTGTTCCACATGGGAACATGATATACTGTACCACAAACAGACACAGATCAGTTGAGTGCAACATGTGATGGTGCTGTATACATTTTAAACATTAATATAAAGTAGAACAAATACATAACAAATATGAAACAATTATACAAGTAGGTAAAATTACAATACAAATGGCAATAATATTATAAGAAATATGTACAATATATCTTATCTAAAGAGCTTTGCACATAAAGAAGTTGTGGTGTTTTGCTGAATGTTCAAATTGTCTGACCTTATTTGACTATTCTTTGAGGATGTTACACTGACTCAGACGAGGCATGGCTTCCACAATTTGGAAATGTGCATTTATTGTTCTGTGCCCCCTGGTGGACGTTTGCAGGACCACTGTGGCTCTGTGGCCAGTTATCTGAGGAGTGCAGCGGGCGGCAGCAGCCTCCCCCGAGACCTGGATGATGTCACTATTCCTGACCTTTCTGATGTGCGTGGCTTTGCCCCCGCAGGAGGCCGCCGCCGTGATGTGAGCTGACTTCCTGCTTCGTTGCTTTTTCTGCAACCGTGTTCCCTCCTTGTGCACTTTGCCCTGCAAGGAGGGCTAATTGTGTCTGTGTCCCAGGTTCATCTGTGTGTTGACTGTGTGGCTGTGGCAGGGAGACAACCTGAAGATGAGCTGTGTTTGAAACACATGATCTGTTGTTGAAAGGAACACTGTCAGACTCAGACATTTGGTGATTGGATGATATCTGACAGAGTTTTGTCTCCTCCTGTACTAATACAATGCATGGTGTTGTTTAGTGAACTTGTCTTTTCTGGAAATGCAAGTGAAAGAGCAAATTGGAACATGTAGAGGTATTGTTTGGTTTATTTTACGAGATGTGAATGGTATCCCTGCAGGGAGCATTGTCTGACTTATTTTTGTCTCCACAGGTGGAGGACAGAGATTATCTTGAGAAGGTGAGTAGATCACATGACCTATCTGTGTTTTTACTAAGGATACATAAAGTTACATCAGATAAAGAAGAATAATGATGGGGGGTCTTGTAATGTGTTTGGATTGTATTTGTTCTTTCTAGATTATTTTTGCTCTTATCATTCTGATCAATCCTAATAGAAGCTCTCCTGAAAGGTTCATTTTGTGAAATTACATTTTTAGAATTCTGAGATTATAATCAGTTAATATGTTTTTTCTCAAGTGCATCTATGATGCTGCTGTCATTTGAGATAGATTTTCATTCTTTAAGCATTTTTCCCCCTCTTTTTCAGGGATCTCGAGCAGCTTCTGCCCTGACAGCAGCGACCCTCACCTCGTTAGGCGGGACTTCCTCTCGCAGAGGAAGTGGTGAGACGGCTATAACTGTAGATGCAGAGACGTCTATACGGGAAATTAAGGTAAAGTCAAATAGAGCGGGCCAGATGACGCTTACAAATGTCAATATATCTACTGTGTGTATTGCATTAAACAGTTTCATGTTGAACAATACTTATTTGTTAATTCCTTAATGGACCAAACATAATTAAAACCTTATGGAAGACTTCAGCATTTGGAATTGTGGTCCTGTTTTGATAATAGAAACGTTTCTGCTGTTGTCAGAGTTTAGGGTTTATACTGACAAAACGAGACTTTTCTGGGATGGGCATTTTCACTATTTTCTGCCATTTAATAAACCAAACCATCATTTTAAAGGATTGTGAAGTAAATGGGGAAATTAATTGCTTATGTAAATAATTGTAAGTTGCAGCTCTTACTGTCAAACTGATACTGAGACTGTCACTGTAGAGAGTAATAGTAATGTATCCCCCCAGACCAGAAGACATCAGGGGCATGTGTCCAAACTGGGTGTTTCAATTTCATATTGAAAGGGATATGCAACTCACACACTCACTTTCATTTTCTCTGATGTAAAAAGTTCTTCCATAAAGTTCCCAGCTGTCATGCTTTTCCCATTCTCCCTGAAAACACTGGTGCTGATGTTCTGCCCCCCTCTGGACTCTGTCCTCCTCTCTGCTGCCCCCCTCTGGACTCTGTCCTCCTCTCTGCTGCCCCCCCTCTGGACTCTGTCCTCCTCTCTGCTGCCCCCCCTCTGGACTCTGTCCTCCTCTCTGCTGCCCCCCCCCTCTGGACTCGTCCTCCTCTCTGCTGCCCCCCCTCTGGACTCTGTCCTCCTCTCTGCTGCCCCCCCTCTGGACTATGTCCTCTCTCTGCTGCCCCCTCTGGACTCTGTCCTCCTCTCTGCTGCCCCCCCCTCTGGACTCTGTCCTCCTCTCTGCTGCCCCCCCTCTGGACTCTGTCCTCCTCTCTGCTGCCCCCCCTCTGGACTCTGTCCTCCTCTCTGCTGCCCCCCTCTGGACTCTGTCCTCTCTCTGCTGCCCCCCTCTGGACTCTGTCCTCCTCTCTGCTGCCCCCCTCTGGACTGTCATCTCTTGTCCTCCTGCTCTGCCTGCCCCCCTCTGGACTCTGTCCTCCTCTCTGCTGCCCCCCCTCTGGACTCTGTCCTCCTCTCTGCTGCCCCCCCCCTCTGGACTCTGTCCTCCTCTCTGCTGCCCCCCCCCTCTGGACCTCTGTCCTCCTCTCTGCTGCCCCCCCCTCTGGACTCTGTCCTCCTCTCTGCTGCCCCCCCCTCTGGACTCTGTCCTCCTCTCTGCTGCCCCCCCTCTGGACTCTGTCCTCCTCTCTGCTGCCCCCCTCTGGACTCTGTCCTCCTCTCTGCTGCCCCCCTCTGGACTCTGTCCTCCTCTCTGCTGCCCCCCTCTGGACTCTGTCCTCCTCTCTGCTGCCCCCCCTCTGGACTCTGTTCTCCTCTCTGCTGCCCCCCTCTGGACTCTGTCCTCCTCTCTGCTGCCCCCCTCTGGACTCTGTTCTCCTCTCTGCTGTCACTCATCCTCGCTCACTGCTGCAATACACCAGGAGATCCATGAACTCAAGGATCAGATTCAAGATGTGGAGAGCAAGTACATGCAGAACCTGAAAGAAGTCAAGGTATCAGCCTGTGACACCCCTACCCCAACCCCACTCACTATTAACTGAGCCGTTGATGTCCTAACTCCCACTAATCATTTTAGACGTGCGGTGATATGTGCAACCAAATGACTGTTATATGACCCATGGCCTTTTCATCTACCAACATTTTAATAAAAAAGCTGAAGGCTCTTGAAGTTGAAAAAAATAGTATTTTAGTGAAGGGGTAATTTAGGAGCAATATTCACGCTCTACAATAAGACTGTGACCATAGGAAAGCTTCATGTCACCATTTTCCTGGCCAAAATCCTTGGGATTCATGATTTGATCCCAATAATCATTAGAACATTAATACTCTCAAAATGGCACGAAGATATACTGAAATCACTTAAAGGTGGGGTATGTAATTGACTTCAGAAACACTTGTTATATTGCATGGAATGCTCTTAACATCCGATAGCAATGAATATCTTAAGTGCTTTGACAATAAATACATTAAAAAAGTCATCTGTGGAAGCCGTGGCGCTGTAAAAAGCACGACCAATCATCTGAGCCGGCCCGGCTAAAGTAACTGGATGGCCTACCTGCCTGTCAGCCTTCCATCTGTGCACAAACTTATCCCGTGCCCTCATTGGTCATGTGTGCGTTCCTGTGTGTTGGAGGAGGGGCTCTGTGAGGAAGTGGCAGATTCTTTCCGGTTGTGTATTTTCAAATTCTAGCTCACTCGAGCTGGTTTCTCCAAAATGACCTACCCCACCTTTAACCTTGATTAACCGGATGTTGTTGCATGTCTTTCATGTGTGGTTTTGTTTGTTGTTTGTTTGTGTTTGCCTGTACTTCTTCACGAGTGGTTGACAGTTGTGAGATACAGATAAGTATACAGCTTATAGGCAATTCCGTTTTCTGTTTGTTTTTAACTCGAATCAAAGGTACGTCTCTTATTACATGTTCTATTTGTTGCTTTCGGGCAGTGCTCAACGGTGGGCTATAACTTTGAAAACAATAGAAATCAATTAAAAAAAATTCTATGAACCTCTTGATCTAACTATATTTAAAAAAAAAACTTGACCTAAGTTATACATAAACATTTTATTTGTACTAAAGATAATACAATTAACTTCAAAAAATTCAACTCTGTAATTGTTATAACTCTAAGTAAAACAGTAAATAAAAAGCCTATTTTAAATGTTATATTTGACATAGAAGTTGGTCTCAAAGAAGGGAAGAGAAAAGGGCCATTTTAAGGCCAGCATGTGTAATATTCTCCGGTTGTCTATATGTCATTAGGATGCATTAGTAGGAGTGGAGGAGAAGTACCGTAAGGCCATGGTGTCCAACGCTCAGCTGGACAATGAGAAGAACAACCTGATGTACCAGGTGGACACGCTGAAGGACTCGCTCATGGAGCTGGAGGAGCTGCTGTCTGAGTCCCGCCGCGGCTTCGAGGACAAAGTCAAGGTACGGCAGGCACACTTAACACTGCTTTTCTCTAACATAAAGTACATGTGAAATAGTGGGATACCTCCTTTCTTCCTCAATGGAAACTAGCACAGACCTGACCAAGACCCTGACCATCAGTGAGAAAAATTGTGTGATTCAGTTCTGCTGCACACTTTTAACATGTTCTTCCATGGTTCTCTCTTCCTCCTAGTTTCATGAAGACATGCCCAGACAATGTTCAGTCAATGTTCAGTATTCCTGCTGACAGACAAACCTGAAAACAAAACCTCCTTTGCGGTGTCGTTAATATGGTGAAGCTGTACAAGGATTCAGTATACGGGAGTGTTATTTTTGATGGAATTACACGGGTGGGAGAAGTACTAGGATCCTAAAGTTTAGTCAAAGTAATAATACTGCAGTGTATAAATACTCAGTTACAAGTAAAAGCTCTGCATACAGAAATCTCCATCCATAACAGTACATTTAAGTGAATTCATGTTTTTATTTTCGTATTAATAAATGTTACCTGCAAAAGTAACTAGTAACACATTTTTCCAAGTAAATGTGGTGAGTAGAAAGGTACAATATTTGCTTGTAAAATGTAGTGGAATAGAAATATAAAGTGGCCGAGTACAGTACTCAAGTAAATGTACTTAGTTACTTTCCACCAGTGGAATTACAGCAGAGTAGAGCTTACTCAAGATGTAGCTGACTCAGCTCATTTTGGATCAAACAGTTACTGCTTCATGTGCTACATCATAACGCAACTCTCAGCACACTCGACAGTGATTCAACATCTCCCCTGTCAGGTTTCAGGGCTTCATGTGTTTCTGTGTTCAGATGGATTCTCTTCTCTTCTTCCTCACAGGAATGTGAGCGAGAGAAACATGCCCACACTGTGCTCCAGTTCCAGTTCAATGAAATGAAAGAGACGCTAAAACAAAGTGAAGAGCTGCTCAATGTGAGTATCTGTGTGTCACTAAGACAAGTGAAATGGAACCTTCCATTGGGTCAGAAAGACAGAAAAAGAACGGCTGTCTTTTACTCCGTTAGTCCCGCAGAACGGCTGCACGTGGAACATTTCACAGCTTGCTCTTTTTCCCCACACTGTATATGCATGAATCCTTTTTCAGCTTTCTCTGTCTGCATCTGAAACCTGATTTCCTTTCCCTGCTGTTTAGGACATCCGTCAGCTGCATATCAAACAGGAAGGTTTGAATAGAGAAATATGTGACCTGCAGGAGACAGTGGAGTGGAAGGATAAAAAGATTGGGGTACGGCCTATGAGCCCTGGTCTAGCAGCTCTGTGTTTGACACACTCAGCATTTATTTCTGCCAACATGAATTCAGCATTTCCTTTGCATTCAACTTAATGTCAGCTTTTACTTTCACTTCTTTCCACCTCTTGTGCACTTTTCCTTCTTCACTTTCTTTGACACTCTGCCACCTGGCGCTCCGCTCAGGCCTTAGAGCGACAGAAAGAATACTCAGATGCAATCCGGATGGAGCGAGATGAGCTCAGAGAGGAGGTGGTGAACCTGAAAGACATTCTGAAGGTACTCCGTGTGAGAGGGCTTATTCCGCTTCATGTGTCCACATTCTGGGAAGCACATTTCAAAACTCTTTTGAAACATTTTGCAATTGTTGTTGCAGAAACTAAAGGTTTACATGTAAATGTTGTTCATTCAAGGCAGAAAATAATGACTAGTGCAGATGTGTTGAAGGTGTCACTCCGCTCAGGCTGAAGGTGTGTAATGTACGGAGCTCATGTTTGACTTTTCCTTTTTTCTAGAAACATGGTATAGTATTGGGACCTGATCAAAGCATCAATGGAGAAGTTGGTGAGACAGAAGCTGACGGGACCCCCGGTGCAGACCCTGCTTCCCCCCTGGCTCAGGATTGTCAGACCCCCCCAACAGAGAGGAACAGCATGCTCGGTAAAACACACTACCCAATAAAAACTGCTCACTGCATGGCACGGCACAAAACTGTCTAAAGAGTGATAAAAAACAATAATGAAACAATGAATACCAAGATGACACAATTTATATCTGAATACTTGTGAGTGAGCTCTTCAGGTACAGTGCTGTGCTGCTGGAATGTCAAGTGCTTTAACTCTCATGTGCTATGTCCTGAAAGGAGACGTCTGGTAATATTCTGTGTTTTCCTTTCCTCACATGAACCTGAGAAAAGACGGATAAGAGAATCTCACCTCCAAATTCAACTCTGTTCTGAAACTTGTATTCTCAACTATTGCTACACTATTGCTCAGAATAATAGAGATGTGTTTCCACCTACCATGGAAGAAGTCTGCTGAGAAAGTGTTACTTCTGAACTACTAAACGGACATTGTTTCTGTCATTGTAAATACCAGATCAGCAACGACTTGATCCTACTGGACTGTGTCAGCCTGATATATCTCCTACCTCAAATGTTCAAAACCATCAACGAGTCATTCCTGAACATGTAAATACCTAGTAGAGCACCACATGTGTATGAGTCTGCAGCTGAAAATAGTACCATTAGGTCCAGTGTGAGTATATTTGAGTTGCTAAACACTACAGAGACTGGCCGTATTAGAACATCATTGTGCTTGGTATGTCTCTATAAGGAGCCATTGGCCTTGTAAGCAGTGAGAGATGGACTCATTGATTATTTAACTTTATATAGTCTGTTTATCAAGAAAACATTTATAGAGAATTGCCAGACGTACCCTTCAAACATCATCTGTCTGACCTCATGCTTTCCTGTACAAACTAACCTTCCACTCACTAACTTGGCAACACCCTGTTTTGTCATTATTACTAATGTCTTTGCTTTTAATCGTTTCTGCTGCACCTTATTTTCTCAGCTAATGCATATTCTTCTGAGTCACAACTCATCTGTTAATGCAGGTGGTGTAGGTGTGTCATTTCTGCAAGGACTAAAGGGCTGATGGTCGAAATCATTTAAGAGCTCTTTTTAGCTAAAAGTATATGTAAGGAACATACTTATGTATCTGCTGTACTGTATTCCCTGATCTGTTGGCTTCAGACTTCTTTTCTTGTTGCATTGATGTGCTGGGGATCAAGGTCTTCATTTCGGTGTTCCTCCTGCCTCTTCTCTTCTCCGCTCCTCTTGGCCACCTTGGCTCTGTGCTTCTCTTCTTGAATCAATCAGGCGTTCTGCCTTACATTGACTTCTGCTCATGCACTTCCTCATGAAGATTACATTTCAAAAATAATGTTTTACTTCACCGTATACTCTTCATTAACTCTCAGGCAACACAGAGGAGACACTGTTGAGAAGTAGCGAGGAGGAAGAGGTGGATCCAGAGCAGCAACGAGAACATTTTGAGGAAGCCAAAGAGAATCTCTTTAGCTCTGAAGAACTCTGTAATGTTTCTGGTGTGTGCACTATGCAAGCATCTGGGGAGGAACAGCCAACACAAGGACAACAGAATGCCACAGAAGAAGATGATGTTGAAGAACCTGGCCTTAGGAAGGACTTGAATGTTGACATTAATGACCAGTCGGTCACAGAGTCCAAAGATATAATCATTTGTAGCCCTGACCTTCAGGGCATTGTCACAAGTTCTGAGGAAAGTGTCACAGAAACAGTAATGCCTGAGGGCAAAGAGTTAGGATGGACCAATAACCTAGATTCAGGGCAGACAGGAAGCCAAATCAATAGTGTAGACACACAAAGTGATGACATTAGAGAGTCATCCAACAACCTATTGAAAGAGCAAGAAAACAAACAGGAAGATGTTGAGGAACGTCATCTGAGAAATACAGAATCGTGTCCTGAGCAAGAGGTTGCACAAGATGTTGGGACAGAGAAGTCCGTACCAGTTGAGTCAAAGACAGAAGCTCAACCAGAGCCGGAGAACTCTGAAGAGGCAGAGCACATAGAAACTAAGGATATATCAGGTAACTCTCAGCCTCAGGGCGCTGCTGCTCCAGGGAAAAAGAAGAAAAGGAAGAGGAAAGGTAAAAAGAAAGGGATGGGAGATGGGAACCAACAAAGGGATGGAGCAAATAAAGAAAAGGGCAAAACAGAGGTGAAAATTGAATTGGCTACAAAAGATAATGAGCTAACGGCAGAACCTGAAATTCTTAGTTCTGTCGCTGAAGCCCTCGAAGAATCAGGGATGCATCAAGTAAAGAATGTGCAGGACAGGCAACAAGTAGAAGAAGTGGAACCTGTTGAAAGCCTTTCTCCCAATGACACTCAAAGAGATTCAAGAAGGGATCATGTTACAGATGAGTGTGACAAGGAACACACTTTAGAAATGGAGAAGGTAGAAGAAGCAACTACTGAAACATTTTCTCACGTCACAACCCCTGCAGAAGTGAGGCTGGATCATGTTACAGATGAACAGAACAAGGAACAGTGCTTGGAAACCGTAAAAGCAGCAGAGGCAGTGGCACCCGCTGAAACCTTTTCTCACGTTGAAACTCTCAAGGAATCCAGAGCAGATTCCATCTCCAAGGACGAGCAGGAACAACCTTTAGAAACACAGAGAGTAGAAGAAGTGGGATCTGTCCCAGAGACCAACCTCGGTACTGAGAGCCCCGATGATCTTAACAAAGAGTGCACTTCCTGCGTAGATGCCTCTAAAAGTGACATCTCAACTAATGACAGTGTCATCCAGGCTGAGTCAGAAATTGTTAATAGTGCGGAGAATAGGGTTAGGCCTATTGACGAGATGAAATCAGAATGCACACCTAATATCCCAGAAAACACGTTTGAAAGCATCGTCAAGGAAAACGCCGAAGCTGGATCGCACAATCCAATCAATGGTGACATGGCTGCTGAGGAACCTAAACCCACAAGCAAAGCTGAGAGTAATGATAAAACATCCGTGTCCCCATCTTCTACCAATGGCTTTACTGACTCTCTCAGGAGCTCGTCTGGCTTCGAGCTGTCTGCAGGCGTGAACTCGGCCAGCGAGGACAAGGTCTCTGATGGAAGTCCAGAAGACGTTACTGAGACAATCAAAGATGATGAGGACCCAGGAATACAGACTGAACAAGACAAACCACACGCATCTCCCAGTGTCCTGTTTCCCAGTAATGATGAGGCAGAGCTGAACAGAGGCTTGTGCGAATCTGAAGGTTTAGTCCAAACAGACCCATTACATGACCAAAAGAAAGAAAGTCTAAGCAGTCCATCATTTGTAACAAACATGGATGCAATCGACACTGTTCAGAGTCTGTTGGAGACTGTAGTGCAAGCAGAACAGCTGGATGATGTAGAAAGCCAGACGGCACAATGTGAGGTTCACGTTGACAAATCCAATGCTGACCTGACCCCTGAATCAGAGATCAATACCACTGAGACAGTAAATACACCAGATGTTCCAAAAGAAGCTCCTGAAAATGGGTCGACTATGGAGCAGGATCACAGATCTGAAGAATTCACCATGGCAGGAGATCCAGAGCATAATAACAATCCAAATGATCAGCAAAGCAAGACACATCAACTGCATGAACCCATGGAAGACATTCCATCTCAGCTAACACTGCAGGTGTGCGATGAAGAGGACGGTGAAAAGGATGAAGGTCATTCTTTTGATTTTGATGACATGGATTTGGAGCCAGCTGAAGGTGAAAGTCGCCATAGGAATCCCCAACCGGAAGAAGAAGTGGAGGAGGGAGTTGAAGTTGTTCCAGATGAAAGCGGCAGCTCAGGCGTCCAGACTCCGCCACAAAACTGTTCGGCTCAGGAGGATGGCACTTTGGAAAAAGGGGAATATTTGTTGGAAAAGGAGGAAGTAAGTGTAACAAACGAGCCCAGGGGCATTGCAGAGGAAGCAAAGGTTCAGAGTGTTGGAGAGGTGGGGGGTGTTGCAGAGGACGTTCAGCAGGCGGTGTCCCTGCCTGTAGAGGAAGGGTTAGAAGCCATTAAGCAGGTCCAGGGGGAACATGTGGATTTACCAAAGAGTTCAGAACAAGTGGGCAGCAATACAGAGCCCCAGCAGGCAGGGAAGGATGTGAGGAAGAACAGCAAGAAAGGCAAAGGCAAGGGCAAAGAGGAGTGCAAGATGTCTTAGCTTATAGATGGTATGTATTATGAAAATGTACCATGGATCTGCCCTATAGTAGTCTCTGCTTAGCTGTTTACAAAGTACATGTTTGCAGAACATTACAGCATTTTGTCTGTTTCCAAACAAATATTGTAAGTTTTATTTTTAATTAAACAGACCAACGTTTTCTTTGAGGTCATGTGTGCAAAACAAAGTGTGTGGAGAGGTGAGACTGTAAACTGCTGTGTAACCGTAGATCTACTGTCGCTAAATACTGCACTTGATACATCAGGCAACATTATTTAGTTAACAGCTATCATGCTGCTTGTTATGTTTAATGGTTCATTTTGCTGTGCCCCTGTATCACACATCACTTCATCCGGTACTGTTCCAGAAACCCAAGCATGTCTTCATTCCATAGGGGAACAATAAAAACACAGATGTTAGCTGGTTATTTTAGGAAAGTATCTTCTGGATGGTCACACTTTAACTGTGTTCCCCTGTTCTGTTCTTAGGGATTAATACAACTTGAAGACAGCTATTTCCATCTACATGAATGAACAATGTATCATAAATATGTTTGCAATGTGTTGCACTAAATGGAGAAGATGAATGCCCTTTCTGATATGCCAATAAATACCCTGCTGTTACCAATTTAAAACATGATTTTTATGCATTTTGTAGGACAATGACTTTACTGACAATATGAAAAATATTAGTAACTATACTTGGATGTCCATTTTTTATTTTATCTTATAATGTGCTCATAGTGTGACTGTGGCCATCTGTGTGCTGTTGCATTGACCTTCTACTCCACAGTATGTGCATGCTAACCCCCACCCACACACTCGCTCCGTCACTCCCCCATGGATGCTGCACTGTTGCATGCATCAACCTCTCACCCTGACCCCGCCCCCCCCCCCCCCCCCCCCACCATCTCCTTGGCTCCTCCCACCCCTGGTATGTTGACTTCCTTTGTTTTCTGAAGATGGATCCTAACAGTTGATATTGTGGTCTGAAGTGATGTTGTAGTCTGGCTGTGTGACGCTAACGTTCCATTTGAAATAAAAGTTGTGTAATCCATGTTTTGATATAAAATCTTCAACATGTGTTCCGTTGCAGAGATCCGCCTGAGGAAGCTGGTGGATGAGCGTGAGAAGATGATCGAGCAGGTGGGTCTGTGGCAGCGCTGTGGCTCTAAATGTTTCTCCTGTTTGAACTTAGTTTCAATGGGAACACTTTTTTTTAAACCAGAAGCAAAAAACCAAGTCCCTCACTCAAAGAAGAAGATCCACTTCGAACAGACCACCTACAATAACACATAATAACCAGAGATGGAGGAAATACTTATTTGCTTAAGTAAAAAGTAGCAATACTACATTGTAAGAGTACCTAAATTCAAGTAAAAGTCTTACATGCTAAATGTACTTAAGTAAAAGTGCATGTATAAGCATCACAGTGTACTTTAAGTACCGAAAGTAAAAGTATTCATTATGGGGAATGGGCCATTTAAGCATCATTTATATTGAATTATTGATGTGTTCATCACAACAGTTTTGCAGTAAGTTAAAGGAATTTAGTTAAGGGTTTATTAAAATTAGTTTATATACTACTGGGTAACTTCATAATATTAAGTAATAATGCATATTATAATAATAATGCATTTGTTGTTTTTTATTTTGTATTAATGATCTAAATATGCAAAGTAGTAAGTAACTATTATGGTTAAATAAATGTAGTGAGAAAAGAATTCAGCATGTTCCTACATAATGTAGTGGAGTAAAAGTATCAAGTAGGATAATGTACAATACTTGATTAAATAACAAGTACCTACATTTTTTACTTAAGTACAGTACTTGAGTTAATGTACTTAGTTACATTCCACGACTGATAATAACAATAATACATTTTATTTGTAAGCGTCTTTCAGGACACAATTACATGTTACAATTCATCAAATAAATACTTGAACAGATAACAGCAAAAAAGGGACATTTGGAAGCAGACACATGAGGATAAGAGCAGCAACCTTCACAGAATGATTGGCAGTATGCTGCTCACCAGGAGCCAGGGGAAGGAGGAAGATGAATAACAGGAGTGGACCCAGTACTGACCCCTGGGGGACCCGAAAAACTACAGTAGATTAAAGTCTCTACAAATAGTTGAAAGACAGTGGCAACATGTTGGTCCCATTGAAATGCGTACAGTCTAACATTTATTTGTGAAACTGATTTTTAGTGTGAAATCTACAAATGCCTTCTTATAAATGTTCTCATTACCAACAAATCAAATCACACCAATGAGCTCAAAACCAACAAGGAACTGATTCTACTTACACTTGGTGTGTGTTTCCGTTTCCTTTCTGCCATAAGGCGCGTTCACACCGGAGTACTTTTCCCACAATAGTTCATCAGAACTCAGATATATTTGCGTTCACACCAAAAAGCCCCCTGAACTAAATTAGTTCATCAGAACCTTTTCACCCCCTTTTCCGTCCCTGCTACAGAGCAGGGGCTTTCGTGGGAGAAAAAGGTTCCTATGTCTGATTGGCTGGGCGGATTGCAAACCACGCCCCGTAAAACTCCAAAAAAGTTTTGTGAAGCCGCCATTTTATTATCCTCGCATTAGCATTATTAGCATTAGCCCAGCGCAGAAACGCAAAGAGACTAACTTATGGCAACACGAGGTGTTGGCGTTCTGGCGATTTACTCGGAAGGCTTCAGTAGAAGCTGCTGGGAGTCCCAGCAGCTTCTACTGAAGCCAGTCCCCAACTCCGGGGACTTCCGGCCGGGGACTTGGGGTGGCAGTATACGCCGTGAAGTTGTTTGCGGCCTGCCAGTAAACCCAAAGCAGCAGAAGAAGAAGTGACGTCAGCGGCTCATTTGCCTAATCCTCCTTTATATACAGTCTATGATCCTCTCCCAGGGACTCATTCCGGTGTGAACGCGATCTACTTGAGTTCATCAGAACTAAAAGAGTTCTCATGAACTATTGTGGGAAAAGAACTTGGTGTGAACGCCCCTATAGAGCACCATTGTTGTCCATCAACACATCAATGCACCACATGCTCCTTCATTGCCATAAACAGATGACGTTTATGTTGATTTGATCCCATATACACTGTCCTGCTGATGTACATATACATAAGCACACCAAATGTACACCCTGAGAGAAAGTAGTATGATAGTATGATCCAGTGACCAACTAAAAGGGGTGAGGTGGCTGGCATTACAGTGTTGACAATCTTGTAGACTCAGAAACTGACAGCTGGTAAGTGGGTCTTGTGTCATGCATCAGCTGATGAGTGTGTCTCCTCTGCAGGTGAAGAAGCTGAAGGCCCAGCTGGAGCAGAAGACCCCGAGGAACGGCACCGAGAACACTTTGAGCCCGGATGGAGAAATACTTGAAAACGGCAACGACCCGAACATAATGGAGCTGCAGCGTGAGTACACATGTGCATGATAACACAATATTGCTATGTATTCCCTCTCCAACCACTCATACATATCTGTTTAATCCTTCCAGGAGATTCAAACAGGCAAATAAGCGACTTCAAGTTCAAACTGGTGAAGGCAGAGCAGGAAGTCACCGCTTTAGAACAGAATGTAAGCTGAGAAGAACGATGACCTCGGAGCATACCTGATACATGCATATTCTCTCCAACAAGGCTATATTTTTCTCCAGGTGACCAGGCTGGAGGGTCAGGTGACGCGCTACAAGTCAGCATCAGAGAACGCAGAGAAGGTGGAGGATGAGCTGAAGGCAGAGAAGAGGAAACTCCAGAGAGAGGTACAGAGGAGTTCTTAAAGGGCCAGTGTGGAGCATTTAGCATGAAGGGGGATATATTATCAGAAATAGAATCAAGTATTCATCATAGCTGTGTTGTCATTGGTGTAAAGTCACCCCAAAGTCTTTAGTCTGCTGAGATGCACCACCGTGTTTCTACACTAGCCCGGACGAGCCAAACTCTGTCTCCAGAGTTCTCTCCCTCTTCTGTTACCTGAAGGTCACTCTAGTTATTTGTCTGCTAGCTATCAGCTGCTGCCTGAATTCATTGCTCCTATGGATGGCCTGAAAGACACCACAGCCTTAGCATATTTCATTTAGAACATGTTTTATAGAGCTTTTTATTTCTTAAAACTTGGAGAAAGTGGATACTTTGCCGGTTTGACAGTATTTTCTGATATATGAACTGATACAAAGAGATCCAAAATCCCCTCTGTAAAAACATTTAACACGTCAACATATTGAACATGTCATCAAAGTTGTAAAACAAAAAATGATAATCCCCCCCCCCCCCCCCCCCCCCCCCCCCCCCCCCTGTGTTTACAGCTGCGCTCAGCACTGGACAAGGTGGATGAAGTGGAGTCCAACAACAGCCACCTGTCTAAACGCCTGGAGAAGATGAAGTCTACTCGTGGCATGGCACAGACTCCATAGAGCACATCCACCCCCTCCATGTTGGAGAAGAGTCACCCTGCATCCTGTCGTCTGCCTGGTAGCGACCTTTAAGAAAAAGAACCAAAACAAATGTTAGTTATCTTACTCCCAGAATAGAAACACCAACCAGCTACGTGCCATTTCTTTGTCTGTCTTGTGTGTGATGAGAACTCTTTGTAGTGTTGCACACACTCACACAGAGCATGAGGACTTGGACAGACCCTCTATGATGTCCAGTGGAGCGAGAGACTAAAGCTGCTCTCTCTCTCTCTCTCAGAGTGTCCAGGATCTGCCTGCGGAGAGACACGAGTGCTTTGCGTGTGTCGTGAATGAAAGGGCAACTTTAAGTGTATTTTTCCTCATTTGCATCCAAAGCCAAACTATTTTTAAAGATGTAAATGTTTAGGTGTGTTTGTCACTTGTGATAACATGGATGAAACGGTTTGAAAAGAAAATGTTTCTAACCCCCACGCTCAGAAATGTTTCGGTTGTAGTTCTTTGTGCAGGCAGCAGACTCACATGTGAGACCCAGCCCCCCCTCCTCTCTGCTTCACAGCCGCTCACTGCTTGGCCTCCGTCACACACTTTGAGACTATGTGAGGAAGTGTGACCCGGGGTTACCTGGAGGCCCTGAACACATCGGGGAGACAGACGCTGCTTCACTGTTTACAAAGCTTTCAGATGTTTGTAAGGAAACATAAAGAACTGTAGTCTTTGTGCAATAAAGGTTCAAACCATATTGGTATCTGCACACGTGCATTTAAGTCCTGGACTTCTCCTTTGTACTGTGGTTGTTTCAGCCTGAGCGAAGCTAACCCTTTATTGTGGACCTTTGAGAATGCAGTAGCTCAGGAAGGAGAGAGAAACCCTGAGCTGACTCTCAGCCTTTCCTTCACACAGTGTCAGAGTACAGCAGCGTGTTGCTGACACTGTGTGAAGGAAACATATTCGCTCACTTTCTCAAGTCACAAATAAGTTTGAATGTTAGAACAAGAGGTTTCACATATTATGACACATTTCCAAAAACTGCTATAGTGATCCGTTTATACATCAAATATAACTCATTAAGTGGAACATTTAAATAGTTTGCAACAAAAACGTACAACAATGAAAGGCATCAACATCTCGCAGTAGTAATGCTATAGACATGGAAAAACTAAATCACACTTTTTAAAATGAACTTTATTTTATTTTTGAAAAGATGGTTTGAATGTCTTGTGATTCATGGTTTCCCACTCACTGGGCGGATCCATTTGTAGAGTCATTACAAAGGGCCTCGGAAGCACCTCTGGTCAGAGGGGAGGGGGGGGGCAGCATCTGGGTAATAAAGATTGGCAAATGGCCGAAGACGTATGCAACATTAACCGCATGAAACACTTCCTGTTTTACCAATAGACTCTAGTTTCAACTTTTATCATTTGTGGTTTTGATATGTTTTCATTGCATTATTAAACATGATCTATTGTCATTATTATGGGCATTTGTTTTTGTGATGCTATATAATCTATGTGTTCTTAATGTTTTATCATTTATGTTCAATGGGTTTTTATATCAATCGTGATATGCATTTTATGTTTTTCAAACTTTATTTGTATTTTATTTTCCATCTTAGTTTTCATTCAATGTATTGTCCCATGTTAAGCACTACTGTCCTTCAGTCACTTTCTCCAGGATCTGGGAGCTACTATTTCCTGAACTTGGTTTGAAAGGTAAAAGAAACGTCCTGCCAGTGGGATGGAAGATAAGGAGGTGGGATGACTAACATGTCTGCTTATTGTGAACAGTGTACCTGCTCTTCCTCACCGGGGATGAAGAGCAGGGTTGCATTCCAATAGTCCATTTAGCTTAGGAACCTTCCTAACGGAGTGAAATGACCCGGAAGTACGTCACTGGCAGCCATGATAAGTGCCGTTCCAATTCTCCAAATGAAAGGAAAGGAGGTTTCAAACTTCCTTTATATAACCTCCTTTAGCTTAGGAACCACTGGACCTCCCTAACCGAAAGGAGAGGAGAAAATGCTGCCCCACAATGCATTGCAGCCGCAGCATTTGCCGTCACTCAACAGTCGGCCGTTCACGGAAACAACCGATTATGACCGAGAAATGATATCATGAAAGTTACGGTGCTTATTAAGCATTTTAAAACGTATGTGGTAAGTTGCCAAAGTGCTTTGTTTTGAACGTTCATCAGTATTATAATCAAAAAGAGAAATATGAACGTTAGTTTTTACTGAAATGATCAAATAAAGTCAACATCTCACAGTCTTTACTGAGCTGTGTGGAGTTTGTTCAACTTTTAAAAGATGTTTGAATGGTGATATACACAGTGATAGATGTTAAGGACTAACGTTTATAATAAATACATTTGTATTGATTTTAAGATCTTTTCATACAATCATACGTATTGGGATCATTTGTATTAATGTGGACCGGAGGGAGAGGGTGACGAGCATAAGTTTAACTTTCCTTTTTTATTTCAATTCCAACTTTGGTCATGAAGAATATGTTTCTCTGTTGTCCCCGTTCATAAAGCATAAAGCAACAGCATCAGAGCACGGTGCAGAGTCTCTAGATGAGTTTACAGTAGTCCCTCGTTCTTATTAAACATCCATGTTGTAGTCCGCTGTATAGAAAACTGTAGTTTCCATAGTTTCCCCACAGCAGCAGACGCACATTCATGACGTCCGCTGGCGCATCATAAACACGTCGGATAGTGAAAGTGCAGTCGATTCTCTAAAGTACCGCAGTCTCTTCTCCTAAGTCCTTTTGAATTCTCCTATCCACTATCCCTTAACCCCGTGACGTTTCACTCAGAGGTCAAGGAATAGGAGATAGGGTTAGACGTTAGGAGCTGATTTTTGGATTATCCGACCGCAACCCACAGCTGCTGGAAGTAAACAGCTCCTGAGGGAAACGGTGTCACATCGTTACTCTTCCCCAAATAAACCAAACATGACTAAAGAGTTGACTCCAAAAACAAACAATATCACATCATACATACATACATACAACAAGGTGTTACATTGTGGATATTATCAGAATTTGGATTTGATTATTGTCTGTATTTTTATATTGGCAATTTGTTCCTCACCGGAAGATGCAACGGCACGGACAAGAAGGCTCCCGGGGGCACAAAGATGGCGCTGCCCGTGCTGAGAGGGTGTCACAGGGTTTCATCAACACTGAAATGTACTCGTCTGTTTTTGAATGAGAGTCCCGTCCTGAACCGGGGTGGGAGACCGCGGCTGCCCCCCCTTCCCGCGCAGCGGCCGTTCAGCTCGGCCGCCGGCGGGCAGCAGAACCAGAACCAGAAGGTGGTGGTGTTCGGCATCCCGAACCCCTTCATCTGGTTCCGAACCCGGATGTACTACTTCCTGATCCGAGCCTACTTTGATAAAGAGTTCAGGATCGAAGAGTTCTCAGAGGGAGCCAAGCAGGTAAACCCGTGAGAAGAGATGGGGCTGAAGTAATGACATCCATTTGAGATGATCCTTTTATACAATCCGTGATGTAAAGTCACTAAGTACATTCTCTCAAGTACTGCACCTCGGTATTTCCCTGTTATGCTACTCTGTACTTCTACTTCACTGCAAATGAGAGAACAAGTGTGTACTTTGACTCCACTACATGTATTTAATACCTTTAGTTACTTCACAGATGTGGATGAATGATGTGAAATATAATCAAGTGTTGAATCAGACTTTAGTTCCACCTGGAGTAAATCCACAAGCTACCCTGCAGAATACAAAGTCCTTCAAACTAGCTGCACCTTCACCAGCTTTGAGAACACTTTAAAGGTCTCATGTCATGGCCATTTCTACTGATCCTATTCCATTGTTGAGGTCTACTAGAATAAATGTACATTGTGCAATGTTCCAAACTCACATTGGTTTTACATACAGCATCTCTGTATAGTATGTGTATTCACTCTCTGTCCTACATGGCTTGTTGGAGCCGACGCCCCCCCCCCCCCCCTCTCTCCCTCTCTCCCTCTCCCTCTGAGCCCACTGTGCTCTTATGTGTTACAATGGCGTTTGTTAGCAATCAGAAAAGGACACCAGTAATGACAAGCAGATGAGAATGCTTCGTGGGGTCTGGGTGCTGTGTTGGCTATTCTAGTAGACCTCACCAATGGAATTATGATCAGTAGAAATGGCCATGACATGGGACCTTTAACCTTAAAGTGGTTTCCCAGGTATCTGTCGGTAGTGTGTTTTATACATCTGTGTGGTGATTGCGGCTGTTTCTCAAGGCCTCACAGAGCACATGATCACAGAGCTGTAGTGATTGGAATGGGCTGAGGAAGTGAAGGTATGAATCTGTTTTTCAGCATCTTTTGATTTCCTAAATGTCTTTGTTTACTCTTGCAGGCCTTCTCACATGTTTCCAGACTGCTGTCCAAGTGCCAGCTGGATGCTCTGGAAGGACTGGTGGCTAAAGACGTGAGTCTCACACGTTCTGATCCTCTCCTTACTCAATGTCTGATGCACTCTTCGGTACTACATGCATTTGTATACAACATGCCTGCACTCTTACGGCCCGTCCACACGGTGGCGTGCGTTGAAGCTTTGACGCTTCTGCCCATTCACTTTGAATGGGGTGACATCACGCTTTGCCGAACTGCATTGTGGTTCCGTCGCTTTGCTGGCGTGGCTCGCTTCAAAAGTTGAGCAATGTTCAACTTTTGAAGCTTCGCCGGAAGCTCTAGCCAATCAAACCGCTTCCTTGTGTGTCCGGGGCGGGAGATGCATGTGATTGGTTGTTGGTCGAGTTTCAGACACGCCCACCGGCAAGCTTCAACGCACGCCGCCGTGTGGACGCTGCGTTACTGTGTGTTTCTGCATGAATCTAAATAAGAGTTGTAATGCTGGTATTTATAATGTTTCATATAATCCTCTAATTGATTCTCATGTTTTCGCTACAGCATCTATTTCCCTTGTGCATTAGATAGTGTGTAAGGATCCTGTACATCCTCACCTCCTCTAGGTCCTCACCTCCTCTAGGGGGGTCCTCACCTCCTCTAGGGGGGTCCTCACCTCCTCTAGGTCCTCACCTCCTCTAGGGGGGTCCTCACCTCCTCTAGGGGGGTCCTCATCTCCTCTAGGTCCTCACCTCCTCTAGGGGGGTCCTCACCTCCTCTAGGGGGGTCCTCATCTCCTCTAGGTCCTCACCTCCTCTAGGGGGGTCCTCACCTCCTAGGGGGGTCCTCATCTCCTCTAGGTCCTCACCTCCTCTAGGGGGGTCCTCATCTCCTCTAGGTCCTCATCTCCTCTAGGTCCTCACCTCCTCTAGGGGGGTCCTCATCTCCTCTAGGTCCTCACCTCCTCTAGGGGGGTCCTCACCTCCTGTAGGGGGGTCCGGGAAGATTTATTTTTAAACATTGAAGTTAAAAGCATCAATCTGATGCACTTTGAGAGCAACATGGAGAGATCTATGGATACATCTCTCAACACCCAGATGAAACAGAACTGTAAGCAGACTTACTTTTTCTTTATGGATATTTTACAAATCACCCTTTTAAACTGTATTCTTGTTTTACTGTCATATAGTATTTCATACCTGTTTTTCATGTATTCTCTTATTGTTTGTATAACTATAATGATCATATGAAGGTGTGCCGCGGAAATAATCTTTTGAATAATTTGTGACAAAACTGTTCTAAACACTCAGAGTCCTTTAGCTCACCTGAGCCCCTCAGTCTGAGAGGAGAGGACTCTCCTCCAGCTTGTTGTGGAAACGGCTCCTTATGTCCGTTAGTGCAGCTAGCTAACCAGATGCTAACATCACGGTCCCTGCTGGCACCGCTCTC
Source organism: Gymnodraco acuticeps (assembly GCF_902827175.1). Lineage (NCBI taxonomy): Eukaryota > Metazoa > Chordata > Actinopteri > Perciformes > Bathydraconidae > Gymnodraco > Gymnodraco acuticeps. Next base: position 67,627 of record NW_022992054.1, on the reverse strand, counting down.
TCTCTCTCTCTCTCTCTCTCTCTCTCTCTCTCTCTCTCTCTCTCTCTCTCCCTCTCTCCCTCCATCACACTAAATGCTCTATTGCCACACACACAGAGCCGAGCTTGAATGACACAAGCACACGTGTATTTCCATGCAACTCTCTGATTGGTCTGGTGACTTGCCTCTGTTGCATTCAGGTTCACGTAAAGCACGGTTAATGTATTATATTATTGAGGTGTCTCAAATATACGTCAATCAAGTGGCACCTGCTAACGGGGTGGTGGATGGAGTCACCACTGGTTGGTGACCACTGCTGTACATGATCATGCAGCTCAAACATTGATCACTTATTTGTCATAACATGTTCTTCTTCCCGCCGTGCTTTGAACCGCATTCAGAGTTTGAGAAATGCTCCGATGCAGTGTATTATGAGGGGTTGTAAGAATAACAAAAAAATGATTTGAATTGAAAATGAATTGATCACACAAAGATATCATAACATAACCAAGACACATGTTCTTGTGTGAAAGATAGACTTTCAGTATTCCTATCTAGCGTTCTGTGTCTGCAGCTGATTGGGAAGCTGGAGGAGAAGCTGAACCTGATGCCATCCAACTATAAGAAGGCTCTGTCTGTGGAGCCGGAGGAGATCATGTACACCACTCCTGGAGACGTGGGGATCTACTACGATGATGACGGTCAGCAGCAAGTCTACTTCCTCACTCTATGTTGAAAGGATAAGGCCGAGTGCTACCTTTCTGCTCCTGCAATTCGTCAATTAGTCCCATGCAAACCAACAATGAATTTATTTTATAAACAAGTATTGTCTGTAAGGCCTAAAAACCTTGCTTTTCAAAAAAGCCTTTGATTAGTTTCTTTTAAAAATGCCTCCTCCAGCACCTTGGGATTGCTTTTAGCAATGACAGGTGCTTTACAAATCAACATTATTATTATTATTATTATTATTATTATTATTATTAAAGAACACCTGATCATTTATTTTTCTCTGTGCTAATAATCCATCTCTTCAAGGAGCTCTGGGTGACATGTTCTTTTATTACTATGAACGCACTTCCTGTAGGTTATTCAGATTGAATCTTGCACACACTGGTCGTTTCTCAATGTCGAGTAAAGCTGCTGCAGAGCCACTATTTCAAGTATACTACGTCATCGAGTGGCGCCGAATGCTGGGCCTTTAACATGCATTCAAACCGTCCTCCGGTGCCACTCGATGACGTAGTATACTTGCAGGTCTCCCTTGAAAAAGAGATCTATGATCTCAAGGGACAATCTGGATAAATAAAGGTTTGAAATGAATGCTTGAAATAGTGTCTCTGCAGCGGGTTTACTCGACATTGAGAAACGGCCTCTGTCCTGCTTCTGGAAATACAGAAAATGTCCGCTGTTTTGGCGCATTGGTGAGTCTTCTCTTTCTAGATGGATCCTCAGCAGAAAGGCCTCGGTGTGTCAGGAGGTCTAATGGGATTAAGGGAGGGACTGATGGGATTAAGGGAGGGACTGATGCTTTGTAGATTGTGTTCTTTGTATTGAATTTGTGAGAGAAAAATACAGATAAGAGCCAGACTTATATTGCAGGTGTGAACAATGTTCAGGTGTCTTTGCTGATTTCGTATATATGAATTGGTAGGGCTGTATTGAATAGTTAAAAGATTTGTCCAACACTTTGACTTCTCTAAATTCTAAATTCAAATCAACATTCTAATATATATTTGATTCTTTCACTGTTCTTGTTACATAGTGTCTGAAGCTGAATCAAACCTCACTAGTAACTCCAGAGTTCAAATGCAGTATTTATTGAAACAAAAAGGTTCCGAGATGTTTCACCTGAGCAAAGTCTGCTTCGTTCTAGATTCTAGAAAAGAAAAGGCTTATTTTAGGGTGAAATTGATATTTTATGATTTATCTCAATAAAAGCTTTGAATGTGAAAAAAAGGCATTCTGTAAAGATCTGCATTCATTTATATGGAACTTTTCTTACAAGTAAATGTTATTTATGTTGCCCAATATCACCAATCACAAATTAGCCTAACAATCTGTTCAGCATTCGATATATATATGTGCACACGTGTACATATATATATCAGGGTGATATATATGTACATGTGTGTACATGTTGAACCATTGGAAAAGGAAAAGCCCAGATGATGTATTGATCATCGGTGTACGTTCTTTCTTTCCAGGGCGAAAATTTGTCAGCATTCTGATGCGTTTCTGGTATCTGACGAGCGCGCGTCTCCCTGAGGACACCATGGAGGGAACGCGGGTGTTCCAGGTGGCGCTCGGTGAGGAGGGAGAAGCAGAAACTAAGCGACTCCTGAGTGCACACTATGAGTGAGTCCTGCCCGGAGTGTAACCACTTGGAAATGGAAATGTTGAAATTGTCTTGTGTGACTTTGACTTCTGCTCCGTCTTCCTGACAGATTCCAAAGGGAGTTCACTGAAGGAGTGGCTCCAGCCTGGACTATTACCAAGATAGAGCACTCCAAGCTTTTGGATTAAGATGCTTTTGATTTGATGCAGTGTTGCTGATTGAAGACATGAACCCCCTCAGTATTTGCCTTCAAATGGAGTTTGTACTTTTGAATCGCACAGAGCAAGTGATGCTGCTTCTCCTCACAGGGCTGTCAGAGGGAAGCACCAGGACCAGGGTGGAGTCAGACACGGTTCACTGTAGAGAAGACACATGGCAACCCCCCCCCCACACACACACACATCAGAACTTGTCTGGTTTTGTATAGTTAAGAGTGTGGCCAGATTCATGTATACGTTATTTTTGAATAATTAGTAAATGTAAACTATGTTATCATATGGAGGGGCTTGTTCTTGAAAACTCATCTTGTTTTCTATTTTTGAAGATTTGTTCCCATAAAACATTGTCTTTGTTTTTCAACACAACCCATTACAGTCAACTTATTCATACATATGCATGTACATGTACAGGTGTATATACTGTATGTACCTTGTGTATACAAAGCTGCAGCAGACCTTTGATTGTTTAATTAAAGATTTGAGAAATGAAAAATGTGCCATTTATTCCACTCAACATTTTAAACATGTTTTGCATAAAAATAAATCTTATATAAATCTAGACAGTGCACAGAGCATAGTACCAGTTGTCGCAATTGTTTGTGTTTGAAGAATGACAGTTAATAGGTCTTTTTGTTTATGTTGATCTCATAAGCTAATATGGTGCAAATAAAATTCAGGAATAAGCAATATACTGTGTATATGTCAAATAAAGTAAGATGAATAAGAATATAAAATACTGTAGGCTACAGTGGAATAAAATACTGCTTATTGTATAAATGTGTGGACTGTAAACAGATGAATATGATATAATCAACAAATACATCTTAAAAGAAAAGTAAAAATGAAACGGAAAATTGCCTGAAAGAAAATAAATGTAGCAGCTAAATTTAGCAATTCCTTATGTGTAATTTTGTCACTCGCTCTCTGCTCTTCCATTGGTCTATTTTCACAGATCTCTCCTCCGATTGGCCGAAAAACCTGCCAATCACTAGCGTTTCTGTAGTGTGTGCTTCCTGTTGTGAGGTGAGCGGTGGGTCTGACAGCCTTTGGTGTTACGGCGAGGAGGAGTCCACAGAATGGAAATGAAAAGATGGAGGTGAAACACCTGTAGTATCTGAAACCCAGAGGCACAACTGAACCATGAAACTCGCCACTGTGGCCTTTTACGGGTTTGCTCTGGGGCTTCTGGCGGTCGGCCTGCGAGAGTTGCTGACTGGCTCCGAGGAGAACAGATGCAGCATGACCTACATGTTTGAATACCCGGAGTACCGGGTGAGTAGCCAGCCAATTATTATCCCCCCAACTCCCAGCATGACGTTCCCCTTACATTAGCTAGTAGCAAAGTGTGCCTCATTCCTGGCCAAGGCTAAATGTTTTCCTTGTACGATGTGAGGGTCTAAGGACAGAGGGTCTAAGGATAGAGGGTCTAAGGATAGAGGGTGTCGTTTTTCTCATACTGATATTCTGAACAATCTGTGCTGTTGTATTTGCTGTAAAGTGTCTCTACTGTAGGCTATTTTTATTATATCTACAGCACTTTGGCTCCACCAAACATCGTTTATAAATGTGCTATATAAATAAAACTTGATTTGATTAAATAAACCCTAGCTTGCTAAATGTTTTCATTTCAATACTGCGAAAATGGTGTTTGCATAGAAATGCTTCACGTAGAGCTTCTTTAAGCTATTTCCTAAACCATGCTAATGTTACCTAGTAGAACAAGTAAACGCCAGGTGTAGTGCTGTGATGCCTTCTATTTCCTCGATGGGACACACACACACACACACACACACACACACACACACACACACACACACACACACACACACACACACACACACACACACACACACACACACACACACACACACACACACACACACACTCACACTTCAAGATTCATTGTCACATGCACAGTAACTACAGTGTAGTTATGGCAATGTTAAGTCCCAGGCTCCTAGACATAAAACAATAACACAAATAAAAAATACTGTAAGAAGAAACAGATTAGAAATAAATAACGCAAGATTAGTAATGCAGGAGAAGTGAACAATATACATGTCAAATAGAAAGCTACATGTTGCAGAGGCCAGCCTGGTTGCTTAGACGTTGTTGGGGATTTGGATTAGCCACAATTAGCTATGTTCAAAAAGCATAAATCAGTTGCTGATCCTACACTCTGAGCCTTTAAGCTTCAAACAGGCTTCAAGTCAGCTACTGTCCGTTTTAGTAATGCAATGGAGCTCTCTCTCTACTGCTTTTTGCCCAATGTGCTCACCTGTCCAGATGTGCAGCACAGCTGGGACAAACTAAGCTATAGTCATACACTTGACTCCACACAGGACTGTAGGTTTTGTTCTAAGAGAAATCACTTATTTTGACTTATAAATCATTTAGGAATAAAAGCATTCTGAAACTGTTTTGCTCGTGCTCTCGCACACATTATCTTCAAGATTCCTGTTTTGTTCTTGATACTATGGTAATAATAGTCTGGCCATCTCTTGGACACATAAAGGGTCAGCTAAACCTGTAATGTTCCTACTCACGTAAAAGCAGAATAGACCAGCAAAGCAGGGAGGGTTAGTCAGCTACAGTAGAGTACAGTAGCTGACAAAGGTTAATGCCCAGAGTTAGCTGTGTGGGACTTCCCCTCCTGCTCTGTGTGATTGTGTGTGTCTGTGTGTGTTGTGTTGGCAGCGTGTGTCTCTGCCTCGCCGCGTGGCCAGACTGTACCCAGCGTACGGCCTGTACCTGTACGGAGAGGGTGTGTACGCCCAGGAGACCCGAGCGCTCAAACTCACCGGGGCCCCTGTGCTCTTCCTGCCTGGAAATGCAGGCAGCTACAAACAAGGTAAGTGCAGGAAGTAAACGAGCGGTCAACGAGAGTGAGGAAAAAAAGGCTTTGGCTTTGGAGAGCAAAGGCTTTCAGATGCAGAAGAAGGAGGTCAGTGGCTGAGGCTGTTTGAGGACCTGAGCATAGCTTCATGTCCATGGAACTGACTGGCATGCACACAAGCTTTTCCTTTGGTTAAGACGGTGGATGTTACAGTTATGCCAGGTGGGTGGCTTTTGGAATCTCTGCATCCTAAACAACTGGCTTTTACACTAAATCACCCAAAAGTGTGTCGTTTTCTTTTGCATTTTTTGTTTTGATAAGGTTCTTTTATCATTTTAAAGCAGTATAGATAACCTTTCCACCTTGGTGTTTCCTAAAAGAGTTGTTGGATTATTTGTGTGTTTTTCTCAGAGCACAGGACACTGCATTTGTTTCCTAAAGAACTGCGCAACAGAGACTTTATAACATGCTTACTGTCATTATCCTCCAGCCATTACTTTGTGCATCACAATTCAATTCATGATGTATTGCCAGTTTGAGGACATTGGTGAACACCCTTTCCCACCGAACCAGTTCCAGGGCCTGATTAGGAACCAGTTGGTCCTGTTCCCACGGCAGCGGGCCGCCTCTTATCTGGCACCCAAACACTGCTCTAAGGAACACAGGGTGGAAAGCCATAAGACAATAGGGTGAAACATTGTCCTTTAGCTCTACTCATCAGATTTGTTAAAAATGAGAACATTATAAATGAATTATATTATATATGAAATGAAGCCATCAACATCAACATCATCTTTTGTCTGAATAATAAGTGAGTGATGCTCTCAGGGATGGACGTCTTCCTGTGCTCTTGCTATCAGTTGTGTGTAGGAGGGGAACACCCACGCCTTGATTTGTGTGAACACAAACACATTGTGCTGTTTGTGATGCTGGTCCATGCTCTCTCTGCTCTTCAACATGTCTGCCTAACATTAAGAGTCTTTGAGCCAATGTATTTGGAACAACAGCTGTTGGTTCGATAAGCTTCCTAAGTTCACAAGTGAAACAGCTTGATGGAGCACCAGCGTTAGTAAGATCAGGGTGTTGCTTGGTGTGTCTTCATGCAGGGAAGTAGTCCAGACGGTTAGTATCTAACGAGCTCTATTAGCAGTAAAGAGGGTTCAGCGACCTTGGGTCTCGTGAAAGGCGCTTTATCAATTCCATTTATTATTATTATTAGTAAAGAGGTCACACAAAGCTGAGGATCTTAGGAAGTGATGACTCTTCAATAATCAATCATTCAAACTAAATAAAACAATACTTAGCATATAACAATCATTGCTGCCTATATGTAGTAATTCATTCATTGATATATCGTATTCTCTCAGCCTACCTCATAACATTTCAATTTCAATGTAAAAGTGCACATGAATAAGTAGTATCTTTAGTATCCCATGTTTATCTTTTTTACATTGTATAAGTATAGTAGTACTAACTTATCCTCTATATTTATATTAGGTATTCGATAGAGATACTCTCTAGAGATATATGTTTTTATTGTTGATATTTGTATATATTTACAGTTTATGTTTATTTTCTAGGTCATGTTTGAACTCATGCAGGGTCTTTTGTACATCCTGCTGTAACATCAAATCACTGAAGTCCTATTCTGATGAAATCTAAAGGCACAGCCGTCCACAATCAAAACATCTGAGAACATTTCTCTCTGCTAACCTTCATCCGCCAACAAGTCATCATAATAATAATAATTGTGGGGGAAACGTCTGTGTAGCAATGCAGGAGGAGGAGTCACCGACTCAGGAAGGAGACATGAGGAGAGCAGGATCTTTGATGTCAAACACTGATGGTTTATTTAGGAGCTTCGGCCGGAGGATTCACAAAACAAGTCCAAGAGCCAGAGGTTCTGACTTCACGGTAGAGTTGCCACGTCAATTCTGAAGAACTCTACCCAGACCCCATGTATTTAACTAGTTCTGAGAGCATCATCAAACTGCTGCATAACAAGATAAAATCATAACACCTCTATCAGCTGATCCAACAGGCAGGAACATAGAACCATAACACCTCTATCAGCTGACGTCAACAGGCAGGAACATAGAACCATAACACCTCTATCAGCTGATCCAACAGGCAGGAACATAGAATCATAACACCTCTATCAGCTGACGCCAACAGGCAGGAACATAGAACCATAACACCTCTATCAGCTGACGTCAACAGGCAGGAACATAGAATGATAACACCTCTATCAGCTGACGTCAACAGGCAGGAACATAGAACCATAACACCTCTATCAGCTGATCCAACAGGCAGGAACATAGAATCATAACACCTCTATCAGCTGACGCCAACAGGCAGGAACATATAACCATAACACCTCTATCAGCTGACGTCAACAGGCAGGAACATAGAATGATAACACCTCTATCAGCTGACGCCAACAGGCAGGAACATAGAACCATAACACCTCTATCAGCTGACGCCAATAGGCAGGAACATAGAATCATAACACCTCTATCAGCTGACGTCAACAGGCAGGAACATAGAACCATAACACCTCTATCAGCTGACGCCAATAGGCAGGAACATAGAATGATAACACCTCTATCAGCTGACGTCAACAGGCAGGAACATAGAACCATAACACCTCTATCAGCTGACGCCAACAGGCAGGAACATAGAATCATAACACCTCTATCAGCTGACGTCAACAGGCAGGAACATAGAACCATAACACCTCTATCAGCTGACGTCAACAGGCAGGAACATAGAACCATAACACCTCTATCAGCTGATCCAACAGGCAGGAACATAGAATCATAACACCTCTATCAGCTGACGTCAACAGGCAGGAACATAGAACCATAACACCTCTATCAGCTGACGCCAACAGGCAGGAACATAGAATCATAACACCTCTATCAGCTGATCCAACAGGCAGGAACATAGAATCATAACACCTCTATCAGCTGACGTCAACAGGCAGGAACATAGAATCATAACACCTCTATCAGCTGACGTCAACAGGCAGGAACATAGAACCATAACACCTCTATCAGCTGACGCCAACAGGCAGGAACATAGAACCATAACACCTCTATCAGCTGACGTCAACAGGCAGGAACATAGAACCATAACACCTCTATCAGCTGACGCCAACAGGCAGGAACATAGAATCATAACACCTCTATCAGCTGACGTCAACAGGCAGGAACATAGAACCATAACACCTCTATCAGCTGACGCCCAACAGGCAGGAACATAGAATCATAACACCTCTATCAGCTGACGTCAACAGGCAGGAACATAGAATCATAACACCTCTATCAGCTGACGTCAACAGGCAGGAACATAGAATCATAACACCTCTATCAGCTGACGTCAACAGGCAGGAACATAGAACCATAACACCTCTATCAGCTGACGCCAACAGGCAGGAACATAGAACCATAACACCTCTATCAGCTGATCCAACAGGCAGGAACATAGAACCATAACACCTCTATCAGCTGACGCCAACAGGCAGGAACATAGAACCATAACACCTCTATCAGCTGATCCAACAGGCAGGAACATAGAACCATAACACCTCTATCAGCTGATCCAACAGGCAGGAACAGGGAGACAAAACACTGAGTACAGCAGCCAGGGGCGGACTGGGACTACAAATCGCCCCGGGACTCTCGACCGGCCCACTTCGGTACCGCCGGCCCGCCTCAGTACCGCAAGTAAATACCGCTAGTAAATTATCGACGACGACGGGGGCAAGTGACTTATCCGACCGGCCCACATCAGTACCGGCCCATCGGGATTCGTCCCAAACGTCCCGATGGCCAGTCCGCCCCTGGAGAGTAGATATCTCCAACACTCTGCAACTCACAACTAAACTAATGACATGAATAAATAGCTGTACAGGTAATAGGGGAACAAATGGTTGAACCGTTTAGGCTGAGCACAGTGTGATGGTTACTTGGGTTGAATCTGCTTGATTTCTCAACATGTCTGTAAAAGTCCCAGCCTGGTTGCAGCGTTTGACACCATCAATGTGTTCTTCTCTCTAAAGCTCGCTCCCTGGGCTCTGTGGCCCTGAGGAAGGCTGAGGACATGGAGGGAGGTCTCCACTTCAACGTGTTCACGGTGGACTTCAACGAGGAGCTGGTGGCTCTTTACGGCGGCAGTTTGTTGAGGCAGACACACTTCCTGCACGAGAGCATTAAAGCCATCCTCAGGCTATACAAGGTCAGGCCTCAAATATCATCTAGTCGTCACACAGGGTCACTTACTTAGTGACAGACAGTGCTTGTGTTGAGTGTGAGGGTACATATCTCCTTTCATCACACTTTACATTTCAACTTTATAATCAACCCATCTGACTAGCACATATCACAGTAGTAAAAAAAACATGGCATAATGTCAACAATTAGACAGAAAACACACCTGTCCAAAAACACTTAATTTATAAAGATCCAAATACAAAGTGACCCTTCAGAGGAACAGAAGTCACAGCTTAAACAAAGAGGACATAAGGAATGTATATAGAGTTGTTGTCTACTGCACAATCGAATGGAAATACTGAACCTTTCTAACACTACTATTTAATAACAAGCCTAGACCCAGAGTTTTAGTAAAGTGATTGTAGTAATTACATAAACCTCTTGTTTCAACACTCAGTATTCTCCTTTTCTCTGCCTGCCAGCACCTGAAGACCCCCCCTCAGAGTGTGGTTCTCGTTGGTCACTCCATGGGGGGGGTGGTGGCCCGGGCGCTGTTCACCCTGCCCCGCTTCAACACCAATCTGGTGAGCCTCATCATCACACAGGCCTCCCCCCACCTGGCTCCAGTGCTGGCCCTGGACCCCTACCTGCTGGGTGAGGACCCCTCAGGCTGTCTGCAGTCGTCCCGTGCTTTCACTGCAACACAACCACTGCTGCTTAAACTGATTATCTGAGTAGCTTTATCCAAAGGAGCACTGTGTTGTTCAGCTGGTATGAAAAGCTGCATTTGTATGACATTGGACCTTAAACTGAACTCTTTACTTACCATCAAAAACAGCCAACCAAGTACTAGGGTTGAGTGCTTAATAGGGTTGGGAACCGAAACTCGGTTCCAGATGAGAACCGATAAGAAAATGCCGGGTACCGGGTACCCATACAAAATACACAATTTCGGTTCTGCTTAACGGTTCCTAAACGCGGTAGACCCTGTATTCCAGCGGGTCCGTCTGCACCGCGGTGCTGCGGTGACCCGGTGGAATACAGGGCGGACCTGGAGAATCACAGAACGGCCGGTCGTCAGCGGGCCGTTGACGGCCGGCTCGGTATGCTGACGGCCGGCACCGCCCTTCATTTTTTTAAACGGCATCATATAAATTGCGCTGACAGGCGACAGAGGTCCACAGTTGCCCCGCAGCGATGCTCCCCCGCCCTCCCGTAGACATTTCACGAGCTCAGTCACTTCATAACACCAAAGATAGGTCGCGGTAAACACTCTGAATTGAGGCTCCACTAGACTAAAACAGAAAAGGCAAAGTGTAATGCCTGTTAATAGCTTGCCACAGGCATAGCTCAGTTAAAATAAAGCACAGCTATTGTGCAATACATTTGTATTGCATGTATATTTTTTAGTAACAATTTCAGTTAAAGCTTTAAGAATAAATATATTTTTGTTATCTAAACGTTTGACCTCTTTATTTTACAATTTTGGAATCGAAACGGGGAATCGATAAGAACCGGAATCGATAAGCAGAACCGGAATCGAAATCGGAATCGATAAATTTCAAACGATACCCATCCCTAGTGCTTAACAATGGCTTCCCTTCAGCTGTTAATAATATAAAAAAACAATCATTCTATCACAGCTTTGACTCTACCTTATCGGGAAACTTAGTCAAGATTAAAATGCAAGCTGTCGGATTCGTACTTTACATTTGAGAGTGACTTATTTGGGTTTGTAAACATTTTCAGAACCTTTGAATGCCATTTGTGTGCTATGAAATATCAAAATGAGGATAACTAAACGTGTCTTTGTCCCTGCTCTATGTAGATTTCTACTCTGCAGTGAGACAGAAGTGGGTGAACCAGGCCAAAAAGCTCAGGAATGTCACAGTTTTGTCTGTTGGGGGTGGTTACCGTGACTACCAGGTCCGCTCCGGCCTCACATCCCTCCCTTGTCCCCCAGGAGACCCCAATAAGTTGTCACTGGTGGTAAGTGCTGTTATAATAATATCATGTGTTCTGTCTGTCCAGAGCAGTGTTTCGTCAGCCGCTATTTACCGTACCAGGAAAATCTGTTGAAGTCCGACAAATTCAAATCTTTACTACATTTTACTTTACATGATCCCAAGACATAATGTCCAGTAAAAATAATTCCATCTAAGCACAATTTGACATTTTTAAAGGGTTTTCGAGGATGAGTCAGCACAAGCTGCTCTCATCGTTGCCCCAAGCAGGCAGCTGCGAGGACAGACTCTGGTTATGGAGATCATATTGTCTCTGCCTGCTACGTCTTCATTAATGATGGCCAAAGTAGCCTGTGAACCCAGTGCCAGTGTGCCGGTGGAGAGAATTCTCTCTGCAGAACAGAATTAAACAGATCCTGATTTTAAAAAATGCAATAAAAAAAAGCAAAGATTTTATTAAACCTCCTCACTCCTCTTAACTGCTTCTATAGCAAAAGGCTAAAAACAAGCATGTTGGCCTTTTTAAAGGTCCCATGTCATGGCCATTTCTACTGATCATAATTCCATTGTTGAGGTCTACTAGAATACATTTATATTGTTCAATTTTCCAAACTCACATTGGTGGCTGGTTGGAGCTCCTGCCTCCCCCCCCATGAGCCCAGTGGCCGTCTGCGAGACAGCAAGACACAGCGAAACCCAGCCAAAACACACACACACCCGCTGCCTGGCTGGGAGTTTGTGTGTGTGCACACACCTCCTCACAGCCTCGCCGCGTCTCGCCGTCTCAGGGAGGAGAAATCGGCAGAGCTGCAGCTGAGAAAAGCTGTGTGTGTGAGGAAGTCCGCGGATAGGTCAATTTTTAACCAATCCATGGACTTAACGTAACGGCTCCGCGGACGTAACGTAACGGCTCCACGGATTGGTCCATTTGGACTAGTGCTGCGTACCGGTACGCCGAACCGGTACTGGACTTGTAAAAAGTTTCGGTTCAAGTCCGGTTAAAACCGGAACGTCGGGAACCGGTACTTGGACTCGCAAAAAAACTAGCACTTATGTATATTCTCCTTTTTGTTCTAAACCATCTAAAACCTTGCATAGATCGAGAAATTTGCGCTGAGAAAAGACGAAAAACATCGTGTCGGCTTCTGATATGGCGGCCATTACTGAACTCACGAAGTCTCGCAAAATATCGCAACTGCTCGCGAGATCTGTGTGACGTCAAGGGAAGCTAGCGATGTGATTGGCTTAGTCGTCCTTAGTGGACAGCGTGGGCTGCTGGTCGCCATATTGGATATTTGGTAGTGTAGCTAACTCCTTTGTTTGGTGAAATAAATGTTTGAACTGTGTAGTAGTTCACTGTAGTTGCTGTCATAAGTCATTTGTAGACTAAGTGGCAAAAAGTGTTTTTTTTACATTTGTGCTTTGTAGAGAAATGTAGACACAAGTTGGAAGGGAGCACAATAAACCTGACGATTTGAATTTGAGTTGATTATGAGTTTATTTTCAATTGATAATTAGCTCACAATAAGTTCACTTTAGTTACTCACACAACTTGACACAAGCCATGGGTTCTTGACACAAGCCATGGGTTCTTGACACAAGCCATGGGTTTGAACCTGAACCTCTGGACTTGAGTCCGGACCTGAACCTGAATGTGAGTCCAGGTACGCAGCACTAATTTGGACCAATGAGTCCATTTGGGTATGGGCACGTCACTGTACCCAGGAAGAAAAAGAGAAATGTCCAATGAGGCGTTCTGGGGCAGCACAGACAGGTCTTTCCTGTGTTAGAGTTTTACTCGCTACAGGGTGTACTTTGAGGGTTTGTGACTCTGCAGACCGTTTACATGCAGAAAAACCTTTAACTAACATCCATAGAAAAGTTTGGTCTGATTTTGAGCTCGAGCATCTACAGATTGATTCCATAACTGATATTAAAAAAGTAAAAGAGCCTTGTGATGAAAAAATATGCAATAAGTAAGTATAATGACAAAATCTCACGAATGAATGAGTAAGTGTTTCAAAATGATGAGTAAGCATCTACAGGTGAAGTGACTGGGTCGAAATGTAGTTCCTGCTTCAGAGGTGTTCTTTTCTGCCTTATGAGACAATAACTCAAATACTACTGTTTTGATCTTGTTTCACTCTGACGTTTCATGTCATCTTGTTTTTGTCAAGGCAACTGCAGTTCCCAGGACCTGGGTGTCTACTGACCACCTGTCCATCGTTTGGTAAAAGACATGACCTTATGTTTGCTAGACTTTGCATTTCTTTAGAACTATATTGAAATAGTATGCAGATGGTATAAGTATATATGCCCTTGTGTTCCAGGTGCAAAGAGCTTGTTCTTGCTACTGTCAGGGCATTATTCGACCTCATCCATCCTGAAACCAGACAGGTTAGTACAGGAAACCTTAATACTAGGGATGCATCGATTACAAAATGGTCTGCAGAGTAACAATTTTGCTGATGTTTTACTGTAATAGTAGCATAATGCAGACAAGGACAGCCTATCCTATGTGGTGTGTGCTTGTGTAGAGCAAGAGAGAGAGAGAAGTTGAGCGAGCTTAGTATGTTTCTGGAAGTTAACGGGAGAACAGTATAACAAAGTCACAAATATAAACAATGGCAGAGAACATTGAATGTTGGATTTCATTTACCTCACAGAGGAGACTGTACTGTACTAGAGACATTATATTTATTTTTGATAAGAATGCTTCTTCCCATCTGTCTCCAAGCTTACGTGTTTGTTCTTATTAGTTCTCAGTAAACCCAGAGAAGAAAATGGCTGTCCTGAGCCATCACTTCATCAGACACCCTGTCAGGATGCTGGAAGAAACTCAAGAAACCTCCGTCTCCATCTCAGGTTAGTGGGACACACCTCACCCTGGAGAGCCGAGGAAACAGACGTGCCAGTACTCTTCAGAAGTCTAGTGTTTACAGCACATTCATGTCCATGTGCTTTTAGAACCATATTTCTGCATGTGATGAAAACTTCTGTGCAGCAATGCAGAGGAAATGATGGAAGCTGGATCGTCTTTAGTCAAACACTGATATTTATTGAGAGAGAATACAGCCGGAGAGTTCACAAGGTAAATTCACACTTTCATGCGAGCAACCAAATCAACTCTGAAGACAAAGGACGACAGAAACACAGATCTATACATAAAAAGAGGAGGGACCTATATTCCCGCCTTTCCCCTAAAGGCCCTGTGACACTGTCCCGAAATTGACACCCGATGGACACACGATAAAGGAAATGTTCAAATTCGGCTGTGATCGTAGCAACATCGGGCCATTCGTGAGGGCATCTTAAGCCATCGTATGACCGCCGGTGGAGTTTCTCAGGCTCCGGCAGCAACTTCGTGAGCGGCAACTTCGTAAGGTACTCGTGAGGGCATCTTGTCAAATTGTGTCATCTTCGTGTTATCATCGGTGCATTCGCCCTCACTCTGATCGGGGCGAATGCCCGATGGCACCGATGATAACACGATGCCCTCACGATGGCCTTACGAAGGGCACAATTGACACACGAATTCAACACGAAAATGAACCTTCGCAAAGTCCTTCGGCAATTTTTTGGCATGCCAAAGATTTTGCCACCGCTCACGAAGTTGCTGCCGGAGCCTGAGAAACTCCACCGGCGGTCATACGAAGGCTTAAGATGCCCTCACGAATGGCCCGATGTTGCTACGATCACAGCCGAATTTGAACATTTCCTTTATCGTGTGTCCATCGGGTTGTTTTATTGCACAACAAAATCATGTAAATATATTATGTAAATAACCCAATTTGTGTTCTGTGAAACTAAAAAGGATATAATATATTATTTTGAAGGACAGTTGACAGGAAGTTGTTGTTGTTATGGAAACAACATTACGGAGAAAACGTAATATTTTCTACATATAAAGACGGATAAAGTAAAGAACAAAGTCTGAAGATATCAGTACAGTATCATAGTACTGTAACATAATTGTTTGTGTTACTTTCATTGCAGTTGTATGTCTTAAATGTAATGTAAATGTTGCCTTCGTGTGTGGTTCGGGGCCATCTTCGTGCAAAATTCACAATTCCATATTCGTGTGTCCATCGGGTGTCAATTTCGGGACAGTGTGACAGGGCCTTAACCATTACCAGACATCGGAACAAAGGCACCTTTGTATTGCAACTCCTCATGTGCCCAAACCCCTCACCCACAGGAAGGCAGAGGACCTCTTGACCTGTGTCCTCCTGAGGTTACACTCAGGATCACATGCGACTCAACAAAAGCACACTTCTGTTAAGCAACAGTTTATAAGAAAGACTGAGAACCTCTAAACACACAGATCGGATTAAAATATTCTCTGACACTGCATACAGTATGCATTCATTTTCTCTATGAAGCAAAGTAATGAATGAAGATTTGAGAGTGGCGTTATTCATGAATCACTTATTTCTGTCTTTTTTTCCAGATTTTCCTGAATCATGGAGTGAAGTTAACACACTGCGTCTGGCTTACAGCACACCAAAGGTATCAGATGCTGTTATTTATATATATTTGAGAAAACAACAGCACTGATACTGTCAGAAAATGAATAGGCTGGTTGTCTTCATTGTTGCTCTGTGTCTACAGGAAGGACAAGTCAAATACTTTCTGTTTGCCCTGTCGAGCCGCAGGAAAGCCTACAGCCATTTCTACTGCCGGAGCAACAACCTGGTGAGAGTTGGCCGCGCTGGGCTAATGCTGGGCTAATGCTGGGCTAATGCTGGGCTAATGCTGGGCTAATGCTGGGCTAATGCTGGGCTAATGCTGGGCTAATGCTGGGCTAATGCTGGGCTAATGCTGGGCTAATTATGGGCTAATGCTGGGCTAATGCTGGCCTCCCCTCTGTGTTTAACTCACTCACACATGCTCCCCCCTAAACACTTCATATCATCAAATAATTACTTGCTTTGCCATAAAGATAACTTAGTATTGCAAAACATTGGCTTAGTATCTAAAATAATGAATCACACACGGCTATGATTTCATCTAATCTTTCTTCTTTTACAGCCAGGTATGAACTTTTATAGATGACTCTTGTTTATGCTTGAATATGTCTTTTACACAAAATACATTAGTGGAAATGGGCTTCCAAAGTCATCTGTACTAATTCTGATTGTGATTATTGTTGTTGTCCAACAGGAGATGAGTAGCTGGGTGTACGGCTGTGTGAACGCTTCTTCATGGTGAGAATCTGATAATAGTGTTATCTCTTTCCTACTGTATGTTCTCCATCAGCATCTGGATAGTTTTTTCTGCACTTCATTACAACGAACGGATCATATGATGTCATTTGTGGTTATATTACAGCAGATCCAAAATGTTTGATTTTTATATTTGACAGTGTGCATACAGTGGATCTGTCCACAGGAACTGAGCTCCTGCCACCCTACAAGGTAACTGTCCTCTGAAGAGACACCCTCCAGTCTGAGCTGGTGTTGGTTACTCATGGTTACTGTTCTCCTCCTCAGGTCCTCGTTCTGAGTCTCAGCAACTTGTCTTCAGTTACTCATCTGCTTGTTTCTGCCTCCAACCTCAATGGCAAACAGGTACATTCATGCTATGAGGCCTGAGACAGCGCAGCAACAGTAGCCAGAACAGACAGAATAAATAGTCTGTAACAACCTGCTTTAGAATGATGACTAATTGTTAAACAAAGTGTGTCTGGTCCACAGTTTACAGTGGAGTGCGAGTGGCAGAGACAAGAATCTCAGACTCTGTCTGTCCCAGCACCACATGTCCTGTCCTTTGGTGAGCAATGTTTCTAGGTTCATTTCCATCTACTGGTGTTTTGCTTTTTCAAATTTAGCATACAAAACTTGAGTGGATTTTTGAACCAAATCTTTAAATATAACTCATGTTTGGCTGAGGTGGAAAAGTTGGTGTATGGATGAAAGCAAAATGTGACAATGTGCAATCGAGGCAGATTTAGAAATGATGCAGATGTTCTTGGATAGATATATACTAGGAGGGAAAAGACACATTACTTTCAGTAACTGTTGGTTGTTCCAGGTCTGACTGCCAGTGATGTTTCTGTCAACTCCTCTGGACTTCTTCACATCATCCAGCTGCAGCACTTCCACCAGGTAGATCTGTGTTCGCTGATGCTCGCGGCCTCTATCACTGCTCTTCCTGTCTAACTGCATTCTAAACCCTCTGTGCCTTTAGGTCTATCAGGCTCTGAGGATTAATGTGGCAAGCCAGTGCAAAGTACACAAAGGTACGTTCTTGTTGTGATACATAGGCAGACATCTTCAAATGTAATAATGACCATCTTACATGTGCCTGCAGATAGACTGCCCAACGTGTACAGAATACATGTCCCGTGGTTTGGAGAGGACTCTTTAACCACCGCCAGGTCAGTGTGTCTCTGAGCTCTTTCTGCTGGCACTCACACGTCATATTCACTGTTTCTGACACTTGATGTTGTCTGTCTGCCAGTGTGCCGTCAGTGACTGAGATCTCAGGGATGCTACACACAAGTCGTCCAGACAACAGCTCAGGTGTCTTACTTCTGCTTCACACTGCCCCCAACTGCCAATATAAGGTACTACTCCTCAGGCGTGGGAAGTACTCAGACCACCGTTCATCATGGCAAATGTTTTCTCTAATCACAGATAAGAAGGTTAGAACATGATGTGAAATATATGGTTCTCCCCCTCAGGTATCAGTAAGGACTTCATTACCCCGGGTGTTGGGACAGGTAGAACTTTCTAGTATTTTATTTTCAGTTTGTTGCATTTAAACCACTTCTACATTTATTGTTCCCCCAGGACTGATCGGATCTGTTCTCTCTTATTTTGCAGATACTGCGGTTCTGTGGTCCTATGGTGCCTGTGTACACAGCTGTTACCCTGCTCCTGGCCTGTAGGGGGCAGCTGTGCTCCATCCTGAAGTCCAGGCGCTCTGCAGACATGAGCCAGGCGGTGGGCAAAGGCCTGCAGCCCCATCAAGTCAATCTGCCCGTTTATATTCTGCACATGTTACTGAGGTGAGGCTTTGGAAGTTGCATTTAAGTGGAGATGGGAGAAGTACTCAGGTCTTGTTCTTGAGTAAAAGTAGAAGTACCAGAGTGTAGGAATACTCCGTTACAAAAATCCTGCAATCAAAATGTTCCTCAAGTAAAAGTAGAAAAGTATTCTCATCAAAATATAGTGAAAGACAGTAAAAGTAGTCATTGTGCAGATTGGTCCATTTCAGAATAATATATATGATATGTTTTATAATGATTGATCATGAAAGTGTTCTCAAAGCTGGTGAAGGTGCAGCTAGTTTGAATGACTTTGTATACTGCAGGGTAGATGGTGGATTCACTCCAGGTGGAACCAGTGGCGACTCGTCATTAGGGGCAGGCTGGCACAGCCCCACCTAGTGTCAGCAGAAAGTAATGCAAATCATAATTCCCCAAATATGCAAAACAAAAAATATGTTAAAATATATTTTAAGATCATGTTTAATCATCTGATTCGTCTGTACATTGCTGTTTTAGTCTGCGTTCTTGTAATTAGTGTCTACAGTGTGCCTATTGAGCCGTGTTGAGCGACGTGGGGCAAGCCCCTCTCTGCTGTTAAAATGAATGGGTGCTGTAAAAACTACGCTGCGCATGCTCAAATAAATAATCCCCATAGGGGCACTGTGCTGCCATACCCACCAAACATCATCTCATAGCTCAGAGAGCTGATCGGTATGTGTGCCGCGGAAAGTGTAGATGTGAAGAGGAGACGAGAGAGAGCAGCGTATAGCCATTCAAATCAGTAAAAGGGAAAGAAAATGAATGAAGTCGACCATCTACTTCAGCTTTGGTAAGTTCATTTGATGTCATAACTTCGGTTGATCGTCTGCTTTTTGCCTGTAGGCTATTGCTCTGCTGGGTTGATTGATATTGTGACCTTGGTGATGAGTGTCTGCAGCTATTTGTTTACCTGTTTCAAAAAGCACCAGAAGCTTATATATACACATCTAAGTTGTTCGTGCCCCACCACTTTGGTACATGTAAAAACGCCACTGGGTGGAACTAAAGTCTGATCTAAGACTTGATTATATTTCACATCGTTCATCCAGATCTGCAAAGTAACTAAAGGTACAAAATAAATGTAGTGGAGTAGAAGTACACAATTTACCTCTGAATTGTAGTGGGGTAGAAGTACAAAGTAATAAAACATTGAAATATGACTTGTACTTGCTTCTCCCCCCTCCGATCAGCTGTAGCTGGTTTCAAGATGTCTGGTCAGTTCTCTACCTCCCCCCCATGGATGCCCTCCCCTCAACCACACCTGACATGACATTCCATGAGGGTGGGGTACCAGTTGAAGAATGGCCCCACCCCCTGTCCCCTCTGTTTTACATCTGGGGGGCCGCTGTGGCGTTCTGGGGAAGTGCACTGCTGCGTCTCATCGTGAGGCTGATCTCTCTAATACTGGCTCCACTGCACAGGTAGGGTTGGACATTTAAACATCAAGATATGTGAATTCTATTTGGATGGTCTGTAAGCATTTCAGTACGTATGTTTCTGCATGGGAAATAGGAAGCTTACACTCAGCTTGGCCTTGTGTGTCTGATCTGTATTTCAAGCTTAATCAGGAGTGTTTATCTTTTCCATTAATTTTGCCATATTTAAGGTTTTGTTTTTCCGTTATTTAGAAATGTGCGAATACCCTGATGGAAAGGATGCATTATCATTTTAAATATGAGCTGATTTGCATGCATTTCTGAAAGTTGGAAATGTAAACATTAGATAAAGCCATATTTCATATTCTTGGTGTATTTGCTTGACTTGTTAGAGTAACTCTCATAAGCCAGAAACAAGCTGTCAATATGTTTTCTGTTTTAAGGAATGTTATGTAAATCAAGCTACAAACGATACATGACCAAACCCAATGTAACGCCTGGTGTTGGAGTGGAGATTTCTGGCACATTTCAGACTTTAGAAATATTTAGTTCAAAAATCCAGATTCATATCCAAGCTCATAACCGTAAACCTCCTCTTCTTTGCAGACCATCCGTCTCTAGAGACTGCGGCACTCTGCCACGGCGGACCCTGCTCCTCATCACTCTGAGCCTAACTGTTATGGGGGGGGTATCCTGCGGGGCGCTGTCTATCTTTGCTGCCTTTCTGCTCCATCTTTACAGAGTGAGTCTCAGCACATGGTCATACAGATGTCTTTATACACAGTAGCATTCATTATTAAACCGATAAACGACAACATTGACTCTGCTCCCCGACTGTCTCCCTTTGCAGGTGCTGAGGCTTCAGATGACAGAAAGATCCTTGAGTCACATGTTAAATCTGGTGAGATTTCCAGCACCAGATGATTCCTTTGGTGCAGTTTGAGGTTGCATTGGATGTGAATGCAGAGGCAGGATTTAGCAGCTATTCCAATTGGATGTTGTCATAGTGTTTCCCACCATCTGTCCAGGCCCCCCGGCAGCACAAGGAAGCAGAGAACGGCTCGGTGGAGGGAGACTCTCAGAGCAGGTCTACAGAATGTAATGGCGCCCCCCTGCTGTCTGAGTGCGCCCTGCAGGAGGTGCGGGATGACTTACAGCTTCACCTCTGCCTGTCGGCGCTCTTCACGCTGCCTGTCATGCTTATCGCACCCTCACTCATCCACTGGATCCGCAACCTGAGGTAATGTAGATGAGTGTGAGAGGTGAAGCGCCTGCTGGTGGGGTCACCACGGCTGTGTTTATTAGAATGTCTGCTAATTGCAACTGCATCATTAAGAGTGCTAATAAGTGCTATGTATCTGTTTAAGAAAAATACAAATGTCAACATAAAAAAATGTAACGACCACACCAATTAGCAGCCACAATCACACCTGCAGCAGCGCTACATTGGGCCCAGTCTATAAGGGAAGTACATGTCCTATCCTATCACTTCCTGTGCCCTGACTCAGACCACACTAATCGCCAAACAAGGCTTTCTCCACTCCCCTACATTTACAGACATATATTAGCTGCACATTGTTTTGCAAGCTGCCTCATTACTGGATCTTTCAAAACAAAACAACACTTTTTTGATGAGAGCAGCTGTTGAATCTTTACCCGCTCCAGAGGTGCTGTGTGTCTAATCTGACCTGTGATCTGTCTGTGGAACAGAGCTGAAAAGAGGACTCTCCCAACAAGCGACTTACTGCTTCGCTTTCATGAATGATGTCCTTAGTTTTAAGTGTATTTCACAGTCATTTGCCTGATATGGCTGATGCCAATATCACTTAATGGAAGTGATTCTTTTCCAGTCACTTTTATAGCAAGCGTATGCTCAATTGCATACAGTAATAATTGTTGTTTGACACAATGTCGTGGTGAATGAAAAACGAATGTGTGTTGTGATCCTCTGCAGGTATTCCCCCCAGTTGGACCCTGACCCTTGTTGGCCGCTCTCGGTGCCTCTAATTATTGTGTACATGCTGCTTATAAACTGCAACACTTTAAAACTCAGCAACAGGTAAGCACATTGTCACCAACACATTGTCTCAGACTCGCTGACATTATAAACCTAAACAAAGTAGAGTCACACATTTAAGAGAGAAGCATTTGGGGAAATAGCTGGGGGGTTTTCATCAAGGAGCTACACCACCACATTTAGCTAATTGATCAGCCTCATCACCCCACTACCGTCAGTGAAAAAAACATCTTGGAATATCCTCATCCCACGGCTCTACGTTTTCCTTTTTCCCTTTTTTACTTACAATGGCTGTTATAGTCCACCGTATAAATCTTTTTCACGATCCATCTTTTTCTTCATCTCTTTCAGTAAACTCCTGCCTCTGACATCCTGCATCCCGCTCCCTATGTCCATCGCCATGGTGACCTTCTCTCCACTCCACCTCTACAGAGTCAGCTACTTCCTGTTGGCGGCGCTGGTCCCTCTGGCCTCGTGTGTTCTGCTCTGACGGTATCTGTCTGCTTTCAGTCCACATCTCCACCATAACAAGCCTTTCTCTGGATTACAGCCCGCCTCCCTGCTGCTGCTCCGGACCCATCTGTTCTGGAAACACGCGCTCTATCTAGCTGCCGTGGAGCAGAGCCATAGACATACATAGCTTGGGAACTGTCCGCTCGATGTTAGCACTAAAAGCCCCATGGAAATTACTCAATGTTTTGGAATGGGAGGATGTAATGACCCTGGAGCATTTGGTGCGAATATGGCTCCAAACGAAGGATTGACCTGAAACCAAGTTTGCCTTACTCTGTATTTCTATAGCTCTGCCTTCAAGGAGCATTAACTCCACTACCAGTGAAGCTACTGATACTAGAGAATCTCAACAGGGTGTTACTGTTCAAATATGTTGTTGTGTTTGTGTGGTTTCTACGGTCTACGGTGGCATAGTTCGCTGCGGGCCCTACACTGTACACTGCTTCACTGCCTACTGCTTAGCGATGACTTGTGTTCTCTTTACCGAACGACTGTCCTAGCACTGCCACCAAACCTGTGTACACGCTCCATAGGACAATCCAAAGTAATCATGTTTACATCCCCCCCATATCCAGAACAATGACAGCCAATGGAAGTTGTGCACTGGAGAAGGCTTTGGTGCATGTGCAGGTTCTGATGTGACTCTTTGTGTAAACATGTCATTGGCACCGCTGCAGGGCTTGATCCGGAGAGCTCCGTGTGAGACCGTCTGCAGTCTGTTTTGAAGTGCCACACTTGCACAAATTAGGATTAGGCCAGGAGTTAATAGAGGAATTGGGAGATAAAGATTCTAAACAGACAAATGATCAACTGGGGCTGGGACAAATGATTCCTATTTATTGAGTGTTTATGTCAGAGACACACAGTCACATGGTTAAATACAGACGGTGCGTCGCTGAGATTATGTTGATGTAAAATCATGATATGGTCCTTGGTGTTTTGATACGATGCAGCTGAAGCTGTATGTTGTTTTTGATGAAGTTTAAAAAGCAGCTTACTTACTTCCTCTAAGCCTCGGATTTATGTCCATTGGAGGATTATGGGATGTCTGTTCAGAATTGCAGCTGATGTACAGTATGATTGGAGCTTCAAACTGCACTTGGGGGTTACTGAGAGAAGTGAGTTGTATGTCATGGTTACTGTAATCCACTGTGTACAGGTGAAAACTAAAGACCAAGGAAACACCACCTTTTTGTCTTACTTTTTTTATTTGGTTTGAAATACCTTTTTCCGAATCGCAAAACTACCGGTCTGTTTCTATCTTCTGTTTTTAAATGCTTTTACTTGATGTGTAAGAACACTTGGAATTATTTTGACGATTTTTAGGAGCAATTAAGAGGCTAGAGTTATTCTTTATCTTTGTTATTGTCAACAACCAGTTTAATACTCAACCTCAAGCCCATTGCTCCCTCCTGATGAAATCATGAAAGGCTTGGTTATTTCTTTCAGAAGCTGCCACTGTAGTTTAAAGGAAACGAAGCATCCGGGTGGAAATAGTGCATTTGTTGGGCACTATTTTCAATGTTCAATTTGTTAGCAGGATGGTGTATGTGTGTGCGATGATGGTAATGAAGGACTATGGTCAGCCATTGCAACAGTGAACTCTATGGCACAGTATCAGGCTGTTACACACACACACACACACACACACACACTCTATGGAGTTGCTTGTGCTCTTCCAATGGGATTGTTGACAGCAGGAGAAACAATGGGAAAGAATCTGACTATTTCTCTTTGACTTTAAGTCTCTTTAGTGATGTTAAAGGATGTCACATGATGATAAAGGATGTCACATGATGATAAAGGATGTCACATGATGTTAAAGGATGTCACACGCTTTTGGATTTATTTTGCCTCGATTGCTTCACAACATCATTATGATTGTTGTGATGATCAGTGTCTTAGGCCTATCATTTGTTTATTTACAGCATGTGGGTCACATGACGGTGATTGATCTCCCACAGCTGAACTAGAGTTGGATTTCACATTGTGTGTATGTAATGCCTCTGTGTTCAGGTATTGTGTATTTCTGCTTTGCTTTAAGGGAGACACTACAGGTGAAGGGTTGACCTTTTAACATGTCCATAATAGGGACATTTTATTTTTTCAAATGTGCAAATTAGGCATTTTCTCATTCAGCGCGTTCTAATTTGAATACATTTCCGGAACAGAAGTGTGACATTAGATAATGCCAGGTTTAAAATCCATTGATTGATTTGACATTTAATAGAGTTGTGTAGGATGTATCTTTGTGTCACTCCATAAGTCAGAAAATACTATCAACCGGTACATCAAATAATCCATTTTGACCTTGACAGTAAAGACAGAAATGACACTATGACATTTGGTGTATGTAGATCAGAGCATGAGAAATAACGTATTTTTAAGAAACAGTTTTTAAGATATTGTACATTTCCAGCGCCTACATTTTGCAACACAGTACAGGCGATAGTGTAACACATAGATGATCACCTACATGAAGACATTTGCTTTGTTTAAATATAAACAAGGCATTATCTTAAGCAACATGTTGGGTCATTTAGGAGAAATCTACAGAAACAAATGGACAAAGTTAGTCAAAGTGTCTTTTCTGGATGTTTTCTTGCCACTAGTCTGAAAGAAGACGTGTAAAGTAGCTGAAAGTGATTTCCTGTAGTGTCTCCTGCAGCTGCTCAGCTCTCATGTTGCTGAGCAGCTGCTGTGCCTTCCTGCTGCTGAATGCAGCGCTGCTGCGCCCGGCCCACCGTCAGGCCTCAGCAGCAGTGTCTTAGTGAAATGATACAGGTCTACAGTGTATGATTTCACATGTGTGTGGATCTATAGAACTAAAGATAACTTCATCAGGGACCAATACTTCTTGCCCCTGCAGTAAGCACAGTCATGAGTCAGCATTCTCTGCAGAGACACCGCTTCTGTCCCCGATGAGAATGTCCCGGCACAGAATGTCTTTGTGTGTCTATGAATTGATTACTGGTGGCGTAAGTGGTCAGCGTTTCTGTGCACGTGTCTGTTGGGTGCAGTTTCATGGTCGGCCTCTTTGTAGATTGGTGGTACACACTACTAGAAGAAATGAGTTGAGATTAGATGTGTTTTTATATCAATATAAATGTGATTATATCGGTGTTCACTGTGACATGATGTTTCACATTTTTTACATGAGGGTCTTGATTCTAAACTGATATACTATCACTTTGGCATTTTCTTTTTTATATTCCATCAGAAGAAAATAATCTTTCTTACTCACAAGATCCTTTTTGAACCTTATTGTCACTGACAATGTGTCAATTTGTCAGTTACTCACTTGATTTATGACAAGGAAGTAAAGAGTAAATGATTGTCCAATAAGTCTTTACAGTATGATACCTCAGGCAGGCATCTTGTTACTTTATCATCTTGTCAATAAAATCTACATTATACAACGTACAGTATGTTTAAAAAACATTTCCTACAGACCAAGTTCAGACCGAGATTTGACGGGCTTTGTGTCAAATCACAGTTTAACTTACTGAAAAGAATGACTCAGTCAAACCAAATCCCTTTTTAGAACAGAACATTTGAACGGATACAATTTCCCTTGTGAAATGTATTTCAGTGTGGAATCAGTCGTAAACATGCTCTGGTGTTCTCAGCACAAACATCCTGATTTAAGGCTGTAGTACAATACCACAATAACACATACACACGATAATGACAGCCAACGATGAATCAGTCATTTTCTTTACCAAGTAACCTAGCTGATGGTTTATCTAGTACTATGGGAGTCAAAGTAATATTGTTCTGTTACTACCGTTTCTAAGTGCTTTAAAGTCCAGTAACCCTATCATGTGTCTTTATTCAGCCTCTGCCTACAGTGACTTCAAACCTGTAACCTCCTGCCAGCTCGTCCTTGTTGTGCACAATAAAGTGTCCTCTGACCTTAATAATAACCTGGCAGATGAAGGAAGTGAAAATGTACCATATCTGAGGGAAGGTTTATTTTTTGTGTTGAGGCTTTGGTGTGAGAGAATGTTCTTCTCAGGTTTAAGCATTATTGTGTCAAAAGTGACTGCTTTGATGTTTTTATATTTCTCACATTTTTAATCTGATGTCATTGTAAACGGTCAAACTGTGCAATTTCTGGCACTATTGTTGTTACAATAAAACAAAAAATATATAATTGTTGTCTTGTTACTACGGTATTAGTATTGTTGTTGTTAGTAAATAAATGTTATTGAAAGAGCCTTACATTTCTATTATATATTAAGTGGAGCTGCTTAGAATAATAAAGATGTTAAATAGTCCTGCCCTAACAATGAAGTGAGTGAGATGTCAATCAAACATTAGGCGCCCACAATGAAGTGTAACGCAGTAAGTGAACACACTTGTGAAAGTGAACCACCATTTTACATTTGAATCCTTTTAGTTTTCATTCCACATGCATTGAAACACCAAGTGAAGGAGTTCAAGTATCTCGGGGTCTTGTTCTCGAGTGAGGGAACATTGGAGCGTGAGATGGGCCGGAGCAGCGGGAGTGGTACTGCAGTCGCTTTACCACACCGTTGTGATGGAAAGGGAGCTGAGCCAGAAGGCAAAGCGAAAATGAACGAAACGAAAATGGCCCGGTAGACAGAGGTCTACCGGGCCATTTTCGTTCCTACCCTCACCTATGGTCATGAAGGATGGGTCATGAGTCATGACCGAAAGACTATCGTGGATACAAGCGGCCGAGATTCTTTCACACACAGTGACGTCACGAGCTACCCACAATGCAACTCGCGCCATATATATATATATATATAAATACGCCATTTTCCTGGAAGTGCAAATATCCTGGAGGTGCTAATATAAACAGCTAGCTAACGTAGCAAGGCAGAGCGCACTAGTTTTTTTTTCTGAATTAACGACCGAAGAAATCGCTGCATGTCTTCGGATTACATCTCTGGACTTGAGGGTGTGCTCTAGGTCGTTACCAGCGTAAACTAGAGCTGTGTGGTTTGTCGGATTGCCCTTACAGACTGCCTGCAGATGTATGGGAAAACGACCCTCGAAAGTGGCCTTCGTCGATTTTGGCTGCATCTACGTCTAATTTCTAGAAACATCAGGTGAATACCCCACTTGTCACAATAATATTATCATGCCATTGCATATATGTGGTATTTTAGAGTTGACTAGATATTGATTAAGGCAATAGACTATGATATTCTGCTTGCACCTTGCGTCAAATGGCGGATACCGGAAGTACGGTGTCGCCCTCGGCCCAATACCCGTATGTGTGTGTGAAAGAATGGGTTTTCTCCGCAGGGTGGCTGGTGTCTCCCTTAGGGATAAGGTGAGAAGTTCGGTCATCCGGGAGGGACTCGGAGTTGAACCGCTCCTCCTTTGCGTCGAAAGGAGCCAGTTGAGGTGGTTCGGGCACCTAGTTAGGATGCCACCTGGGCGCCTCAGAGAGGTGTTCCAGGCACGTCCAGCTGGGAAGAGACCAAGGGGTAGACCTAGGACCAGGTGGAAGGATTATATCTCTTCGCTGGCCTGGGAGCGCCTTGGGATCCCCCAGTCAGAGCTGGTTGATGTGGCCAGGGAAAAGAAAGTTTGGGGCTCTCTGCTGGAACTGCTACCCCTGCGACCCGACCATGGATAAGCGGGAGAAGATGGATGGATGGATGCATTGAAACAACGCCATGTGAAACCCGAACCCACTCCTTCAGGGGAGACTGTGAATGCTAGCAGGTGATTGGTCAATATCAGCTCCAACATTCTGCGACCAATAATCTTGGCGAATTCTTCCCGCCTTCAACATGTATAACAGAGGAGAAGATGGGTGTTTCTCAATGTCGAGGAAGGCTCCTCCAGAGCCACTATTTAAAGGATGCTATGTCATCGAGTCCCGTCGCAGGACTGTTCCAATGTCCAGGATCCTTGGAATTCTACCGAGCACTGAATCATTCATTGCGGGACATTTCGAGGCTGCACATGTGTATCCTCCGCGGTCTTAAAATCCCCACAATGCTTTGCGCAAGGACCAATTTCCCAAATCTTTGCTGGAAATCGCGCTCCATTTAAGGCGGGGCCTCGCATATGACGCACACCTGTTAGCCTGTTCCACCATTCTTTGTTTTCCGAGGCTAAGAAGGATTCTTGACCTGACTCGGAAAACATGTCCTAGGAAGTGTCCCGATATCTAAATGAGCTCGTCTTGGGGGTGTGCCCCCAGGAAGTGCTCCGGACTCTGAGGAAAATATTCGTTGTGGCCAAACGGCAGTACTACAATTTCTGTGAGGTCCAGAAAGACTTTTTCCCATTGACTAACATTGGGAAAGAGCAGTGGCGGAGCTGGGGGGTGGCTGGGGGTTGGCCGTGGCCACCCCCAGCTGAATCCTGGCCACCCCAAACACCCTCACCGCGGGGGCCCGTGTTCAATTTTAGAACATTAAGAACAAAAATGTAAGTAACCTTTCATCATTCATCAATAATTAACATTAATATAACGTTATATTGATAATGTACTCACTAAACTTACAATTCATTTAACTTATTTTCTTCCAAAAGTTAATTATCCAAAGCCTCTCTACACCCCCTTCTATTTACATGTAATGGTTTGGTCCCGCCTCTAAACGGCACTTTCTAGCAGAGAGTGAGAGCATGTGAGGAGCAGGGATGCTAGTACTTACGTGTGTGATGTCTCAACGACTCACAAAGTCAGGCTTTCGGAAAGAAAGGAAAGAAAGAAAGGAGAGAGGGACTAAAGGGCGACAGTATGTCGCCCAGTATTTCAAGAGAAAAGGTGGGTGTGGTCCATGAGAAGTGGAAATTAGTCTGTTAGCTAAGCGTAGTCCATTGTTAATAATAATTTTTATGTTGTTTTTTTTACTAAGCTGACATTAAGTACTATTAATATATTTAAAGAAAATGCAGAGGTTTTTAATTTCACTGCTCTTTTAGCTGATATTTAATAAATGCAGGTACATTTTCAGCAGCTATTCATACTAAATCAGTTGTCCCTCCCCCTGGTGCCAGGACCAACAGATCCATCTCTAGGCTCAGCAGCCCTGTCCCCCCATAAGGCTGAACCTGAACCAGCTTTTCTCCCAACTGAAGGAGGTGAGCAGCATTGTGTTGATTTACATGCCACTTAACATATCTGAAGGGAGACTGGAATACAATATATATATATATATATATATATATATCAAAACAAAAAGCTAACATCTCATTTCAATTATACATTTCAAACACGGTATTTTCCCACATATTTAAGTTATATTTATTGATTGATGCATTCATGTTGAGAATGTTCCATTCAAAAATGTTATTATTAAAAAGGCATTTACACCATAAAAGATGACTATTGAGATCTATTGTCAGGAATGTTAGTTGTATATGTATGGCCAGAGGGCAGGACCTATAAACACATGTACTACCCTATAGCATTGTGAGGCTGAACAAAAGGACCTTTTGACTAAATGTAATCTTTTAAAAAAACAAAAACATTTACTGACTTTTTTGGATAAGTAATGTTGTAAAATTACAACCGGGGGCCTTACAGGGTTAAGGGCTATTGTTTATTGTTATTTACTTTAAGATGTTTATTCTTAACCAGTTTAGCCCTGAGCCTGTTTTTCAGGTCTCGGGCTCGAAAATGACATTCCCAGAACAAATGACCATATCTTCCCTTCTAAAAGGGTTAAATTAATAATCTTTTTTCTCAAAGTAATGATAAACCTGTGAGTTGGATGTAGAAAAGTCAGAATCAATATAGATGTTTTTTATTTTGAAGTAAATTCAGATTGAACATAGTAAAAAACTGTAAATTATAGTGTCCGTCCAAAAATTATTTTTTACTTACAGTGAAAACTACCCTTGGATGAGGAATCCAAAGTACAACATATAACAAGTACCCTGTATCCAGATGGATGCAAAACAAGTGACATTTGACCTTTTTAGAGAGGTTTAGCAAAAAAAACTTCACCTCTGAGGTGATTTGGGTGAAAATGGGGGTTTTACCGTTTCTCTGGTGATTTTGGTGATTGACATCTCTTTCTGACCGTTAGAGCCAATAGAATCAAAGGGGATTCTCCCCGCTCACACACATGCTAAAACAAAAAGGTGGGGGCTTCGCGCACAAAGTTTTGCACCAGAGTGAAGCAGTAGCGTGGCATGGGGAAACATTTAGGGGAAGCCCATTTTTTTTTGGGTCGGGTGGGGGGGGTGGTCAATAACGTAACCAGATGAGTGATTACAGCGCCCGGTATCATTTTACACACATTTGTATCACACAGATGCAGGACTTACACACGCCTGTTATCTAACCGACAGGTCCGCACGCACTCTCCAGCTGAAACTCTCTCGTCTTATTAATTTAAGCATACTTAAATGCAATACCAGCCGCTTAATGCAGCTTAATGCTTAGTGCAGATTCGGTAATGAATAAAAAATAAGCATTCATTCACAAACTAAATCAGGAGACCTTTAAAGTTTTACGTTCACATCAAAGTATCAGTAGGCGTGTATGAAACACATGAATTCAAAAACAATTATGTGCAGAAACATTTGCATGCGATAGTCCACCTTCTCTTCCCTTCCCTTTCTAA
The DNA here is from genome assembly GCF_902827175.1 of Gymnodraco acuticeps. Classification (NCBI taxonomy): domain Eukaryota; kingdom Metazoa; phylum Chordata; class Actinopteri; order Perciformes; family Bathydraconidae; genus Gymnodraco; species Gymnodraco acuticeps. Next base: position 36,575 of record NW_022992054.1, on the reverse strand, counting down.
CACACGGCAATGCTGTTTACAGCATTCCACTATAGTACTTCGAATCTTTAATCCCCTTAAACAAATTATGTCAGCCAATACTTTGGCTCTACATAACTTCAGCTTATTTTCAGCTACAGAAACCATTCAAATATTAAACTATTCAGCCTATTCAGGAATCGATGGGAAACCTTCAACTTTTTCAAAATATTTCATACTTTTCAAAATATTCAGCTTTTTAAACTCTTTTTTTAACATTGAAGTCAATGGGAGATGCCTTCAAATCCACTTTTCCTACACTTTGCGCCAAATGCTTCTCCTTCCACATAATTTCATACTTTACACTTCATTCCAACTTTCAAATGATCACAATACCTTCAGCTAAAAAAACTTGTATAAAAGATTTTTGATATCTTTTAAACTTTTTGAGATATTGAACTTAGTTTGGAGCTTAGCAGAGAGGCCTTTTTCAGATTTTAACATTAGAGTGGATGGAGCAGCTCGTTAAGTCTAGAGTGCTTTGATCTCAAAACAGAGTGGAGCAGTGCTAGAAATTCTCCCCCAAAAATGTTTTAAACTTGCCATAATTCCCAAACCCTACACTCCTCAGACATATTTTTCATGAAAAACGTAGGAATAGCTCTCCTAAGTTGGAAAATAAGAAATAAATAAATTTAAAAAATGGGCATGAAGAGAGAAAAAGTCCAGCTAGCTCCCAATTGATTCCCATGTTAAATTGTTCCGGATCTTTCTTCAGAGCAGAGAGAAGTACACTTTAGATAAACTGTTCCCATCTCCACATTTTACACACAAAACCCAAAAAAACAACATATTTCAGTTCATTGGGGTTCCCTGATGCTCACGGTCTGGTAATTATTTTATAAGAGCCATAGTTTTTGAACAGGTGGCCAAATTGTCAGATATAATCCTCAATGCATTCTTATGGGACTCAGTGCTGCAGTTGGTAAATCGTCATAACTCGTCACCATGGTAACCTTTGATCTCTGGGTTTACACACACAGGTGTTTTTAAACCTTCATTCACTACTACTTACATTTAATATCTTTATTTAACTCCTTCAGCCTAATTTCAGCTGCAGGAACCATTCAAATATCAAACTATTCAGCCTTTTCAGCACATGATGAGAAACTTTCAAATTTTTCAAAATATGTTATACTTTTTAAAATATTCAGCTTTCTAAAGTCTTTTTTTAACATGGAAGTCATTGCAATGCATTTGAGCTGTGACAGTCAGACAGACAGTCTCTCTCTCTCTCTCTCTCTCTCTCTCTCTCTCTCTCTCTCTCTCTCTCTCTCTCTCTCTCTCTCTCTCTCTCTATTCTCCTCTCTCTCTCTCTCTCTCTCTCTCTCTCTCTCTCTCTCTCTCTCTCTCTCTCTCTCTCTCTCTCTATTCAATTCAATTCAATTGGGCTTTATTGGCATGAAAGTTACATTAAACAATGTTGCCAAAGCATCACAATACAAAATAATTAACATACATTTCAAATGTTTACATATTATTGATGATATATATATATACAATTACGTGTGTGTGTGTGTGTGTCTCAGGTTGTGGCATGTGTATACATATTGGGCAGCAAGATGTGCCTTGTCTCCTTCTCCTAGGAGTACTCTCAGTCTTGAGAGGTCATCAACCTCCTTGAAACCTGGGATTACAGAGTTCAACTTGTTCCAGTAAACGCTCCTTACTTCGTTGACTGTTTGGCACTTCAGGAGGAAGTGCATCTCTGTCTCAGTCTCACCTGTCATACAGTGACCACATATTCTGTTCTCATTTGGTTGCCAGGATCTTTTGAGTCTTCCTGTTTCGATTGCCAGTTTGTGGTCACTGAGCCTGTACTTGGTTAGGATCTGTCTCTGCTTTCTATCTCTGACAGTAGAGAGATATTCTGCCAGCTCATACTCTCTGTTTAGAGCCAGGTAACATTCTAATCTACTTTGGCTCTTAGTTTCTTCTTCCCAATGTTGTAAATAGTTGTCTTTACATTGTGTTATAATGCGTTTGACTGTGATTGATGTTTGGAGAGCAGTGTTGTTGAGAGACTGGTCAGAGTGGCTCTGAGAGGGGGCAGCTAGCCTCAGCACCAGCTGACATAGGGGACTTTTCTCTGGTGACTGAGTGGACCCCATACTTCACTACCGTATAGCGCAATGGGCTGGATCACACTATCAAAGATTTTGAGCCAGATTTTAATTGGAATTTGGACATTATAAAATGTTCTCTTAATTGCATTTAGAGCTCTTCTGACTTTTTCTTTGAGTGCATTCACTGCCATGTTGAAACTTCCCGATGCTGTTATGGTTAAACCGAGGTAGGTATAACTCATACTATGTTCGATGATATGATTGTTTATGGTAAACTGGTATTTGTTCTCCTGACATCTGGGGCGTTTTTGGAAAACCATGACATTAGTTTTTTTCATATTGACTGCCAGGGCCCAGTTCTTACAGTACTGGTCTACTATGTCCAGCTGTTGTAGTCCTTGTTCAGTAGGAGACAGCAGAACAAGGTCATCAGCATAAAGCAGACACTTCACCTCTCTATCTAGGAGGGAGAGGCCAGGAGCAGCACAGTGATCCAACTGAACAGCAAGTTCATTTATATATATATTAAACAAAGTGGGACTTAAATTGCAACCCTGACGAACGCCTCTTCTCTGGGTGAAGAATTCAGTTTGTTTGTCTCCAATTTTAACAGCACACTTATTCCCTAAATACATTGATTTAACCAGATCGTACATTTTGCCCCCTATACCACAATGTAGACGTCTATAATAGAGCCCTTCGTGCCACATAGATTCGAAAGCTTTTTTGAAATCAATGAAACAAGTGAATATCTTACCATTTTGTGTTTGGTGTACATGTTTGTTAACTAAAGTGTGAAGGGTATATTACATTACATTGCATTTAGCTGACGCTTTTATCCAAAGCGACTTACAATAAGTACATTCGACCAGGAAGACACAACCTTGAAGAAAACAGAATCATATAAGTACATCAGGTTTCATAGAGCCAAAACATTTCAAGTGCTACTCAACTGGCTTTAGATAAGCCAGTCCTTTATTAGTATAAAAGTGCTTTGTTAATAGTTCTAACGCTCGAAGTGGAGTCGAAAGAGATGAGTTTTCAGTCTGCGCCGGAAGATGTGCAAGCTATCTGCTGTCCTGATGTCAATAGGGAGCTCATTCCACCATCTTGGAGCCAGGATAGCAAACCCACGTGTTTTTGCCGATGGGAACTTGGGTCCCCCTCGCAGCGAGGGCGCAGCGAGTCGTTTGGCTGATGCAGAGCGTAGTGCACGCGCTGGGGTGTACGGTTTAACCATGTCCTGGATGTACGAAGGGCCAGATCCATTCGCAGCATGGTAAGCAAGTACCAGTGTCTTGAAGTGGATTCTAGCAGTTACCGGAAGCCAGTGAAGGGAGCGGAGGAGCGGAGTGGTGTGGGAAAATGTAGGAAGGTTGAAGACCAGACGAGCTGCTGCATTCTGGATGAGCTGCAGAGGTCGGATGGCACATGCAGGTAGACCAGCCAGGAGGGAGTTGCAGTAGTCTAGGCGTGAGATGACGAGAGCATGGACCAGAACCTGCGTCGCTTTCTGTGTCAGCTGGGGACGTATCTTCCTGATATTGTAAAGCGTGTATCTGCAGCAGCGGGTTGTAGCAGCGATGTTTGCAGTGAAGGACAGGTTGTTATCTAGGGTCACACCCAGATTCCTTGCAGTCTGAGTCGGGGAAACAACTGAGGTGCCAATGTTGATTGTTAGGTCAAGAGTGGGACAATCTTTTCCCGGAAGGAAGAGCAGCTCAGTCTTGTCAAGGTTTAGCTTGAGGTGATGAGCAGACATCCACTGAGAGATATCAGCTAGACAAGCAGAGATGCGTGCGACGACCTGGGTCTCTGAGCGGGGAAAGGACAGAATTAATTGGGTGTCGTCAGCGTAGCAGTGGTATGAAAAACCATGCGGGCTAATGACTGATCCGAGCGAGTTTGTGTACAAGGAGAAGAGGAGGGGACCAATAACAGAGCCCTGAGGGACCCCTGTAGTTAATTGACAAGGGTCGGACTCAGACCCTCTCCAAGTCACCCTGTAGGTACGGTCTTTCAGATATGAGGTGAGGAGGGAAAGTGCAGAGCCTGAAACTCCAAGTTTTTGGAGAGTGCGAAGGAGGATCTGATGATTCACCGTGTCGAATGCAGCAGACAACAGGATGATGACAGAGGAGAGGGATGCAGTTTTGGCAGTGTGCAGTTCCTCCGTGACAGCAATGAGAGCAGTTTCTGTGGAGTGACCTGCCTTGAAACCAGACTGGTGCGGATCCAGAACGTTGTTCTCATGGAGATAACAGGAGAGTTGTTTAAAGACAGCGCGTTCAAGTGTTTTAGACAGGAACGGGAGTAGAGTGACAGGCCTGTAATTTATAACATCAAACGTGTTGAGAGTGGGTTTCTTTAGGAGAGGGTTTACTCTTGCCTCCTTGAGACTGTTTGGAAAGTGACCAGAAGTTAGAGAAGTATTGATGAAATGGGTGAGAAACGGTAGAATATCAAGGAAATCCAGAGATTGCAGGGAGGCGTAGCCAGAGATGAAGTCAGCCTTAGGAACAGCTGACTGGCAATTCCACAGGCCACCTGAAACTAGATGTTGGATCTCAGTGGAGCATGTGGGATAGACGAGAGCAGGCCGGTTATATCGATTACGAGATACACGGGGCCAGTGATAATTGCGAGAAGACACATGAACAGGAATGGAGAAAATACACATGATTATAGCATGAGGGGTTAGAAAACTAAAGAAAAGAGAAATAAGACACCAGCTCAATCAGAGTAGGATTTGCCTCCTCTTTGCCTCCCTCGTGACTCCCGTAGGACTCCAATGTCTTTGTCAGTCTTACTCCCGTAGGACTCCAATGTCTTTGTCAGTCTTCGGCTGTCTGACGCTTAAGCTGACGCTCCAGGAAAGAGCTACCTAAAATGGACGCCTGATTGCTGAGTTCTCACAGCTGTAGGGGCACGCCCCTCTAATTAGTTAACTATCTACAGCTGATGGGCGACAATAGACTGGCCCTGCCTATATTATAATGCAAGATTGAGAGCTGAGACCTGTGAAGCAGGTTTCGCCTGAGCAGATCTGAGATTTAAAATCTCTCAAAAGCGATTTAGCCGTTTTAGCTACAATAACTACAGAACAATTATACAGAGTAGAATAAATGAAACAGAAGTCTAAATAAACAAGAATATAACTTACAGTGGTTGCTGCGTCAATAGGAAATGTCGTCACCCGGTCAGATGTACACTGAGTTCATCAGATTTTAAATGCGGTATTTAAATGCTTTTTTAGGTGAAAGATGACTGAGTCACGCGGTTGTACTTCACGCAATCAATAGACTGGCCCTGCCTATATTATAATGCAGGATTGAGAGCTGAGACCTGTGAAGCAGGTTTCGCCTGAGCAGATCTGAGATTTAAAATCTCTCAAAAGCGATTTAGCCGTTTTAGCTACAATAACTACAGAACAATTATACAGAGTAGAATAAATGAAACAGAGAAGTCTAATTAAACAAGAATATAACTTACAGTGGTTGCTGCGTCAATAGGAAATGTCGTCACCCGTCACCCGGTGGTGCGGTGTTTTGTAAGGAAGCCAATTTGATTTTTACTCAAGATGGATTGTTGGTTAAGGACATTTTGTATTCTTTTATTTAGAATGCTACAGAATAATGTTCCCAGACAGCTGCTGACACAGATGCCACGGTAGTTCTTAGGGTCTGATTTGTCTCCACTCTTATGAATGGGGGAAATGAGCCCTTTGCACCAGATGAAAACATCCTGACTGCAATACGATATTGAACAGCTTTAACACTGTAACCTGCATCTCTGGGGTGCTGCATCTGAGCATTTCCTTTTGAATGTTGTCTGGGCCACAAGCTTTCCTTGGCCGGAGAGATTGTGTCTGTGTGGTCAACTCTTCCCAAGTCATTGGGAAATCAAGGGGCTTTTGGTTGTCTTTAATAGTTTCTTCTAATGTTTGGAGTTGTTCTTTTGTAATACATTGATTTGAATTCATTAGATTTATTGGTATGTCTTTGTACAAACTTTCAAAATGTTCTCTCCAGATGTCACCGTTTTGGATGGGTAATGCTTGTGGTTGTTTTGTGTTGAAGTTGTTCCACAGATCCCAGAATTGATTTTGATCAATGGCTTTCTCAATATCCTCAAGTTTCATGTGGGTATCATTTCGTTTTTTGTTCCTTATTGTACATTTATATTTGTTTAAAACGTCATTGTATCTAATGCGTAAGGCTGGGTTGTTTGGTTGCCGATGTTTTTCATTTGCTATTTTTCTCAGTTCTTTTCTGATGGTCTTGCATTCCTGGTCAAACCATTTGTCAGCGTTTTGCCTTTTAACAGGCTTCTGCTTTTGTTTGATTAGGTCAGCTTTAATAGCTGCCTTGTGAAATATCATTGATATAATCAATGGCCATGTTTACACCATCTTTGGTAGGAACATATTGATTTTGGTCAAATAGTGACATGTCATTCATCAGATCAGGTGAGTTCAAGGCCATGGTGAATTTGTCTCCACTGTCTGGGGCCCATCTGTAAGTAGGATTTAATGTATACAGCTTACTGGGTTCCCAGTCAGACAGACAGACAGTCTCTCTCTCTCTCTCTCTCTCTCTCTCTCTCTCTCTCTCTCTCTCTCTCTCTCTCTCTCTCTCTCTCCTCTCACTCACTCTCACTCTCACCTCTCACTACTCAGGCTCTCCACTCTCATCTTCACTCTACATCTCTCTCTCTCTCTCTCTCTCTCTCTCGGTCGGACTCTCTCTCTGATTGTGAGTGGACCGGTGAGTATAGCGGAGAGCGATCGTTTAAAGTTTACAACTTTTCAAACCATTGTTGACTATTCACTTTTCTCTGGGTGATAGTTTATGTCTTTGTGCATCATTTCACCGACTTTGGTGTTTTTTGGTGGTGTTGTTTGGTTGCACTGGTGAATTGTTTGTCTAATTGTTTGTCTAGCGGCTGCAGCTGCAGTCACGCCGCCCGGCATGGCGTTCCGTGGCAGCTGCGCTGTATTAGAGAAGCTGACTCGCCAACACGCCATCAAGCTCTCTCCACCTGTCGGTGTGTAGGTGGAGGAGTGTGGTCTGGCTGTGGGGGCTGTGGTGGGATATGGCAGAGTTAAATCTGCCTCCCGCATGAATAGTGCAGTGGTTATTTTTTTAGACTGCACGGAGAAAGCTAACCAGCTGGTGGAGAGCGGGCTAGTGATTAAAGGGACGCTGTTACCCGTGCTACCCCTTGTCACTCCAGCTAAAAAAGTCATCATCTCTAATGTACCCCCGTTTCTGAGAAACGAGTTGTTGGAGAGAGAGCTAGCTCGACACGGGCAGCTTGCGTCTCCCATTAAGTTGATCCCCCTGGGCTGTAAATCCCCGCACCTCAAGCACGTTGTGTCTTTTAGGAGACAGGTGCTTATGGTCCTGAAAAAGGATGAAGGGGAACTTAATCTGGCTCTCAAGTTTAAAATTGATGATTTTGTGTATACTATCCATGTTACGTCTGACATTTTGAGATGTTATGGTTGTGGAGCGGCAGGACACCTGATCCGCGCGTGCCCGGAGAGTGCGGGTGACGCACCCGTGGTGTCCGCGCTCGCAGCCGGCCCGACGGTGCCCGCGGCGGAGCCGCTACCGGTTGCCTTGTCCATGGCCGGGCCGCCGGTGCTGGGGTCCGCGCCCGCGGCGGAGCCGCTGCAGGTCCCTTTGTCCACGGCCGGGCCGCCGGTGCTGGGGTCCGCGCCAGCTGCGGAGCCGCCGCCGGTTGCTTTGTCCACGGCCGCGCCCGCGGCGGAAACGCCGGTGGTGGAACCGCAGGTCAGTCGGTCCGTGACAGAGCCAACGGTTTCACGCGTAGAAAGCACACAGGCGGCCGGTACACACAGTATCACACATACGGACACTCAGGTCACACAGAAAGCAGATAGTGAGCACACTGCAGCCAGAGTGGCTGAGTCTGTTCTGGAGGATGTGGTAATGGATGAGGATTTGTTAAGGTTACCTGTTAAAAGGAAAAACGAACAAGTGAGCAAAGGAAGTGTGGCTCAGAAAGGGAAGGTGTCAAAGAAGGAGTCGCTGTGTTCCTCCTCTCAACCAGAGGGAGACTCAGAGGACAGTGACAGTGAGTCATTCTTTGACATCGTTGAGGTAGCAAAGGGAGAGGAGTACTCTTTCCAGAGGATCAGATCCTTTCTGGCGGAAACTAAGGGGTGGAGGGGGGTGAAGTTAGATGACTTTTTTGCTGATGTGCAGATCTTTCACAATACTGCCAGGGTTCTCATGCGGCGTAAAGAAGCCTTAGGGGAACCTTTCTTCAGCGGCCCAGAGAAGGTTAAAGAAGATACTTCAGAGGATTAGAGGGGAAACTGCAAAGAATGATGAATAAGTACATCTTGTTTTTTTTTTGTTTTTTTTCTTCAGCCAGGTTTTTGATTTTGTTTGGATGCAACTATAATTTCATTATGAGTGACATAAAGCTGGGCTCTTTAAACATTAACGGTGCTCGAGGGGGTGCTAAGAGAGCATCTTTATTTACTTTATTAGGAAACAAGAGTTTAAATGTGACGTTTCTCCAGGAAACTCACAGCACTGCTGAGAACGAGAGTGACTGGAGGAGGGAATGGGGGGGGGGGGGAGGGCTTCTTCAGCCATAAGCGCAGCGATAGGGGAGGGGTTGCCATTCTCTTTGCGAGGGGCTTTACACCCTTCTCCTGTACGGTCGATGAGGTCATCCCAGGACACTTGCTAAAAATAAATGCTGAATTTGAAAAAGTTAAAATATGTTTTATAAATATTTATGCTCCCAGTGTGGGCGCAGAGAGGCTTTTGTCTTTTGAGAAACTGAAACACACTCTTAGCACCTGTGATAGTGGGGAGTATCTGTTCCTGGGGGGTGACTTCAACTGCACAGAGAACCCTGTGCTGGATAGGAACCACCAGGAACCGCATGCTGCCTCGAAGAGTGCCTTAATAAGACAGAAACCTTTGAGCTGTGTGATGTTTGGAGGCACTTCCACCCGGGCCAGCGGCAGTACACGTGGGTGCACTCTAGGGATAACCTGTTGTCTCTGGCTAGGCTGGATCGTGTCTATGTTTTTAATCATCACATTAATGTAAGCAGAAGCAGCTCCATCAGTCCAGTGGGAATCTCTGACCATTCCCTCGTACAAGTCTCACTTTTTATTAATCATGTTAAGTGTAATAGTGCGTATTGGCACTGTAATGCTTCTCTGTTGGCCGACAACCATTTTAAAAATGTTTTTAAATTATTTTGGGAAAACTACCGTTTATCTAAGAGTGAGTACAATTCTCTTCAGCAGTGGTGGGATGTAGGTAAAGTGAAGATCAAGCAGCTTTGCCTGCAGTACACTTTCAATGTCACAAAGGACATGGCTAGATCTCTGAGAGCTCTGGAGAGAGAAGTGGTGGAGCTGCAGGGATTTGCAGACTCCACAGGAGAGCGAGAACATGTTGAAGTTTTCAAAAGTAAAAACTCAGCTCTCTCTGACCCGCTGAGGTTTTCTGCTCAGGGTGCTCTGGTCAGATCCCGGTTTCAGAACATCGTGAAAATGGATGCTCCCTCTCACTTGTTCTTTGGTCTCGAGCGTAAGAATGGTCAGAGGAGGCTGATGCACTCGATCCAATGCTGGGCAGCTGCTTCAGGAGTCCGCCTCCTCAGTGTGCTGTGGAGTTCTACAAAGAGCTCTACAGAACAGAGTTCCAGGCCGAGCCAGAGGTGGCGCAGTCGTTCTATGAGGGCCTTCCTAACGTCCCTGAGGAGGACCATGCTGAGCTGGAGATGGAGCTCTCTGCCCAGGAGCTGCAGGAGGCCCTACAGAGCATGCAGAGTGGGAAGGCTCCTGGCATAGACGGCCTGCCTGCAGACTTCTATAAGGCTCTCTGGCCAGTTATAGGGGACGACCTGCTGAGTGTGCTCAGAGACAGTCTAAGTAACGGGAGGTTGCCTCTGAGTTGCAGGAGAGCTGTGCTCACTCTCCTCCCTAAGAAAGGAGACCTGCAGGAGATTAAGAACTGGCGTCTTGTGTCTCTACTCTGTACCTACAAGCTGCTTTCCAAAGTGTTAGCGACGAGGCTGAGGAAAGTGATGGAGCATGTCGTTCACGTAGACCAGACATACTGTGTACCCAGCAGGTTGATAACTGACAACGTGACTCTAATTCGAGATGTTTTGGACCTCTCCGGTTCATTGGGCTGTGAGCTTTGGGTTCAGCTCTGGTCTCATAGCCAAGATCCAGGTCTTGTACAGGGACATTGAGAGTGTACTGAAGATAAACGGTAGTTTGTGTGCTCCTTTTGAAGCTCAGAGAGGAGTCCGACAGGGCTGCTCTTTGTCCGGGATGCTCTACTCCCTGGCCATAGAGCCCTTTTTACACCGGTTAAGGTCAAAGTTACAGGGTTTCTCAGGGCTTATAGAGAAAGTGGAAGGCCGGTTAAAGAACTGGAGGTGGATCCTTCACAAACATTTCTTTTAAAGGGCGTATCCTTATTTTAAACAACCTTGTTTCCTCCATGCTGGCTCACCGGCTGGCATGCACCGACCCACCCGTAAACCTGCTGTCCAGGGTGCAGGCTCTCATGGTGGACTTCTTCTGGGACCGCATGCACTGGGTCCCTCAGAGCGTCCTGTTCCTGCCAAAGGAAGAGGGGGGACATGGCCTGGTTCACCTGGCAAGCAGAGGGGCGGCCTTCAGGCTCCGGTTCGTCCAGAGGTTCCTGACTGGACCTGCTGACCTGGTCTGGAGACCCGTAGCTCGGGCCTTATTGGAGCGCTGTGGTGGGCTGGGTCTGACTGAGTCGCTGTTCCTAATGGACCTGAAAGGATTACGCCTGAACAATCTCTCGGGTTTCTATGGAGGTCTCTTCAAGGTGTGGGGACTACTCAAAAAAGCGAAAGGCCAGAGTGCTGTGGCTCACTGTTCTGGCTCCTCAGAGAGCCGGTGGTCCGTGGATCTCGGTTTGTGTGTGGAGTAGGGCCTTCTCTACAACAGAGACTCTGTGAGGAGAGGATCCTCATGCTGGGCCAGGTGTGGAGGTGTGGCCCCCGTCTGGACAACGCTGCAGGCCTGGCCTCACGTCTGAGCCTCAGGTCAGTCCGGGTGGTCAGCCTCCTGCTGCAGAGCTGGAGACAGCAACTCAGCCAGTCAGAGCTGGCGCTGATCGCTGCTCTCTGTAACGGACTGAAGTCTCCAAATGACAATGACTCTTTTCCAGAGATGCAATGTTTTCCTGATCTCAGTTGTGAGGGTTTTTTGTTAAAGTTGGACAATTTTACTGATTTTAAGTTTAGCACCATGTCCAACAAAACATTTTATTATTTGGTGACAAAGGTGCTGAATCAGAGCAGACTCCAGGAGCGAGTGGACACCCGGTGGAGAGCCCACCTGGGCCTGACGGAGGCTCAGAGGCCTGAGTGGAGAGCGCTCTACAGCCTCCGCTGACTAAGAGGGGTGGGGACCTCCAGTGGAGGATTCTCCACGCTGCGGTAGCTGTAAATGCGTTTCTTTCAGTGATCAACCCTACAGTGTCTGACGCCTGTCCTTTCTGTGAACAGAGAGAAACCATTTTTCATTGCTTTACGGAATGTGGTCGACTCCTTTGTCTTTTTCAGTTACTCACTCAGATGTTGATTTTGTTTAATGTGGTTTTTTCTAAGTCAATGTTCATTTTGGGTTGTAGGTACAGCCAGAAGCAAAAGTGCAAAAGTCAGCTTTTGAATTTTTTGTTGGGGCAGACTTAAATGGCCATCTACCTCAGCAGGAGGAATAAAGTTGCGGGATCTTTGGATACCGATGCAGTTTCGATTTTCAAGCGGATGGTTAAAGCAAGACTGAAAGCGGACTACGGTTACTTTTGCTTAACAAAAAATGTGGGAGAATTTAAGGCCATGTGGTGCTTTAAAAATGCTTTGTGTTCTGTGGAGAATGAGGATCTTATTTTCAGTCGTTGTCTGAACTGAAAATGTGTGTCAATTTGGTTATTTGCTTTGTGAATAAAAGTGGTTTGAAAACACACACACACACACACACACACACACACACACACACACCAACAGGGTGGGTGGAGGCGGTCTGGAGGACGGGCTTGGTCTGACAGCCCAGGGGCACAGCGGAGGACCCGGAAGGGGTCTCGGGCGGACGGCCCGGGGGCAAGGCAGAGATCAAGGATGGGGTCTCGGGCGGACGGCCCAGGGGCAAGGCAGAGATCAATGATGGGGTCTCGGGCGGACGGCCCGGGGGCAAGGCAGAGTTCAAAAAGGGGGACTCGGGCGGACGGCCCGGGGGCAAGGCAGAGTTCAAAAAGGGGGACTCGGGCGGACGGCATGGGGGCAAGGCAGAGTTCAAGGTGGGGGTCTCGGGCGGACGGCCGGGCAAGGCAGAGTCCAAGGTGGGGTGAAGGCCACAGCGGGCGAACTCAGGGGGCCGAGCATGAGGGCAAAGGCAGCGGAAGGAAAAGTCAGGGGGCCGGGCTCGAGGGCGAAGACCGCGGCTCTCAGGGGGCCGGGCTCGAGGGCGAAGACCAGACAGCTCCGGAGGCCGGGCAGGAAAGCGCTGACGGGACAGCTCCGGAGAACGGGCAGGACCCGGTGTCGGCCGGACAGGAACCGGAACCGGTGGGACAGGCTTCGGTAGGATCCCCCACGGAAGAGGACCAGGAGTTGGCAGGACCCCCGACGAGACAGGTGATGGCGGGACTTCCAACGGAACAAGACATGGGATTGGCAGGACCCCCGGCAGAAGAGTCGTCGGCGGGACCCCCAACGGGACAGGACACAGGGTTGGCAGGACCCCTGGCAGGAGAGTAGTCGGCGGGACCCCCAACGGGACAGGACATGGAGCTGGCAAGAACCCCAGCGGAACCTCCAACGGCACAGGACATAGGGTTCGCAGGACCCCCGGCAGAAGAGTCGTCGGCGGGACCCCCAACGGGACAGGACACAGGGTTGGCAGGACCTCCGGCAGGAGAGTAGTCGACGGGACCCCCAACGGGACAGGACATGGAGCTGGCAGGAACCCCAGCAGAACCTCCAACGGCACAGGACATAGGGTTGGCAAGACCCCCGGCAGAGGAGTAGTCGGCGGAACCTCCAACGGCACAGGACATTGGGTAGGGACTTGAGACGTGACTCGAGAGGGGACTCGAGAGGGGAACCAAGGGGTGAACTAGAGGAGGGACTAGAGGTGGGACTAGGGAATTGACTAGAGGAGGGACTTGAGAAGGGAATTGAGTAGGGACTAGAGAAGGGACTAGGGAAGGGACTTGGCAAGGGACCAGAGGAGGGACTCAGGAAGGGACCAGAGAGGGGACTAGAGGGGAACTCAAGAGGGGACTCGAGAAGGAACTGGAGAGGGGACTCGAGATGGAACTAGAGAAGTGAGTAGAGGTGGGACTAGAGAAGGGACTAGGGAATTGACTAGAGGAGGGACTTGAGAAGGGAATTTAGTAGGGACTAGAGATGGGACTTGGGAAGGGACCAGAGAGGGGACTAGAGGAGGGACTTGAGATGGAACTCAAGAGGTGACTCGAGAGGGGACTCGAGATGGAACTCAAGAGGTGACTCGCGAGGTGACTTGAGAGGGAGCTCGAGAGGACACTCGAGAGGGAGCTCGAGAGGACACTCGAGAGGGAGCTCGAGAGGACACTCGAGAGGAGACTTGAGAGGGAACTCGAGAGGTGACTTGAGAGGGAACTCGAGAGGTGACTTGAGAGTGGACTCGAGAGGTGACTTGAGAGGTGACTTGAAAGGAGGCTTGAGAGTGGACTCGAGAGGTGACTTGAGAGGGAACTCGAGAGGTGACTTGAGAGGGGAACCAAGGGGGAGCTAGAGGAGGGACTAGAGAAGGGAATTGAGTAGGGACTAGGGAAGGGACTTGGCAAGGGACTAGAGGAGGGACTCGGGAAGGGACCAGAGAGGGGACTAGAGGGGGACTAGAGGAGGGACTAGAGGGGAACTCGAGAAGAAACTGGAGAGGGGACTCGGGAAGAAACTGGAGAGGGGACTCAAGATGGAACTAGAGAAGTGACTAGAGGTGGGACTAGGGAATTGACTAGAGGAGGGACTTGAGAAGGGAATTGAGTAGGGACTAGAGATGGGACTTGGGAAGGGACCAGAGGAGGGACTGGAGATGGAACTCGAGAGGTGACTCGAGAGGGGACTCGAGAGGTGACTCGAGAGGTGATTTGAGAGTGGACTCGAGAGGAGACTTGAGAGGGAACTTGAGAGGTGACTTGAGAGGGAACTCGAGAGGTGACTTGAGAGTGGACTCGAGAGGTGACTCGAGAGGTGACTTGAGAGGGGAACCAAGGGGGAGCTAGAGGAGGGACTAGAGAATTGACTAGAGGAGGGACTTGAGAAGGGAATTGAGTAGGGACTAGGGAAGGGACTTGGCAAGGGACTAGAGGAGGGACTCGGGAAGGGACCAGAGAGGGGACTAGAGGGGGACTAGAGGGGAACTCGAGAAGAAACTGGAGAGGGGACTCGGGAAGAAACTGGAGAGGGGACTCAAGATGGAACTAGAGAAGTGACTAGAGGTGGGACTAGGGAATTGACTAGAGGAGGGACTTGAGAAGGGAATTGAGTAGGGACTAGAGATGGGACTTGGGAAGGGACCAGAGGAGGGACTGGAGATGGAACTCGAGAGGTGACTCGAGAGGGGACTCGAGAGGTGACTCGAGAGGTGATTTGAGAGTGGACTCGAGAGGTGATTTGAGAGTGGACTCGAGAGGTGACTTGAGAGGTGACTCGAAAGGAGGCTCGAGAGGGGACTCGAGAGGTGACTCGAGAGGGGACTCGAGGGACTCGAGAGGTGACTTGAGAGGTGACTCGAAAGGAGGCTTGAGAGGGAACTCGAGAGGAGACTTGAGAGGGAACTCGAGAGGTGACTTGAAAGGAGACTCGAGAGGTAACTTGAGAGGGGACTCGAGAGGGAACTTGAGAGGGGACTCGAGAGGGAGCCGGAGATGTGGCTTGAGAGGGGACTTGAGAAGGAACTTGAGACGGTCGGTTCGCCAACAGAACACGGGGGGCTGGAGTCGGCCGGAATGCCGACAGGGCACGGGGAGCTGGCGTCGGCCGGTACGCCGACAGGACACGGGGAGCTGGCGTCGGCCGGAGAAGAGGGGCTGGAGTCGAATCCATGGCTGCTGGGGCCAGGACTGAGGCTGGAACCATGGCTGCTGGGGCCGGAACCATGGCTGCTGGAGCCGGAACCATGGCTGCTGGGGCCAGAACTGGAACCATGGCTGCTGGGGCCGGAATGGCTGCTGGGGCCTGTACTGGAGCCGGAACCATGGCTGCTGGTGCCAGAACAGGGGCTGAAACCGTGGCTGCTGGGGCCAGAACTGGGGCCGGAACCATGGCTGCTGGGGCCAGAACTGGGGCTAGAACCATGGCTGCTGGGGCCTGTACTGGAGCCCAAAGCATGGCTTCTGGGGCTAGGGCTGCTAGCTTGGACCTGCGACTCCTTCTCTTAAGAGCCTTTTGGAGGCTCCGTGGACCTCCAAAAGCCAGACAAGTTCCAGAGAATGGCTCCTGGACAGAAGCAGGAACTGGGCAAGAAGCAGAGGCCGACTCCAGACGGAACACACCGAGGCGTACGGCGCCAGGTTGGGAGTTGGGAGGCAGGGTGCTAGCATGCCTGGGGCTAGCAGGCCGGGAATCACACACCGAGAGGAAGTCCAAGATCCAGCCAGGTAAGAATTTCACTAAACCTGGCTTCTCCATAGCCATCTGGTGTGCCTCAGCCAGAGCAGCCTCTCTCTGCTGAACTCCAGACGCTCCCCTCCACTTATCAGAGCAGCCAGCCAAAATAAAACAAAAACTGAGTAATTCCAACTCAAAAGGATCTGCTGGGCCCATCCTTGGTGAGTTCCTTCTGTCAGGGATGAGCGAAGCAGGCAGGGCCCAAACGCAGATTTCTCAGAAAAAACACCTTTATTCCAAGGCAAAATGAAACCAAACAGAACTCTTCCCCGTGAACAACGTCAAATTACAACAAGGAACTCACAAAGACTAACAGAAAACACAGAACTTAAATGCACACAGGACTAATCAAACAAACAAGAGACAGGTGAGGAGGGCGGAGAAAACACAGGGGCACCAGGTGAACACAATCGGGTAATCAGGGAGGGAAAACAGACAGAAAGCAACAGGCAAGACAGAAGGTGAACACTTTTCAAAATAAAACAGGAAACCAAAGACAGAAAAAGACAAGACAAAACACAACACAGACAGATCGTGACACATGTGTGCTAACAGTCCAGCCGTGAGGGAACGTTTTGAGATGTCTTCAAATGCCGTTGCCATGGCAACACAATGCTCACCATGAAACACGGTTTTCTCATAACTTCAGTGAAAATGCTCGAAATGGCCCAACACTTCACAGGTTTGGTAACGATGCAGCCATCACCACATCTAAGCGTATTATGGGATGTCATCAAATGCCGTTGGCATGGCGACAGATCATTCACCATCAAGTTAGTTCAAAAGTTTGCAGAATATTCTTCTGCTTTCGCAAGCCTTTTTACTTTATTTTCTCATCTTAATACAAATTAATTCACTACTACTTACATCTGATATTTAACTCCTTCAGCCTATTTTCAGCTGCAGAACCCATTCAACTATTACATTATTCAGCTATTTCAGGACATCAAGGCTATACATGTTGTTGTTTATACCTTTTTTAAACCTTTTCTTTGAAATATTAAGCTTTTTCTGCATTTTTGTATATAAAAGCAGCTACCATTCAGCTAATAACATATTCAGCTTTTTCTGCATGTTCAGCTAAATTCAGCCATAAATGTTCACAGTTTACAGCATTCGCACGCATTGTCTGCAGGAAATGCATAGTTTAACTCCTTCAGCCTAATTTCAGCTGCAGGAACCATTCAAATATCAAACTATTCAGCCTTTTCAGCACATGATGGGAAACTTTCAACTTTTTAAAAATATGTTATACTTTTTAAAATATTCAGCTTTTTAAAGTATTTTTTTAACATGGAAGTCATTGCAATGCATTTGAGCTGTAACAATTAACACACACACACACACACACACACACACACACACACACAGACACTCTCTCTCTCTCACACACACACACACACACACACACACACACACATAGACACACACTCTCTCTCTCTCATACACATATACACACACAAACTCTCTCTCACTCTCACACACACACACACACTCACACACACTCACACTCACACACACACACACACACACTCTCTCTCTCAAACACACACACACACTCTCTCACACACAGACACACACACACACACACTCTCTCTCTCACACACACACACACACACTCTCTCTCTCACACACAGACACACACACACTCTCTCACACAGACACACACACACACACACACACACACACACTCTCTCTCTCACACACACACACACACACACACACACTCTCTCTCTCTCACACAGACACACTCTCTCACTCACTCACACACACACTCTCTCTCTCTCACTCACACACACACACACTCTCTCTCTCTGTCACACACAGACACACACACTCTCTCTCTCACACACAGACACACACACTCTCTCTCTCTCACACAGACACACCGATGATGATGAATGATCAAGAGAAGAGAGAGAGGGCGATCAAGAGAAGAGAGAGAGAGAAGAGAGAGAGAAGAGAGAGGGTGATCAAGAGAAGAGAGAGAGTAATGTAACCTCCTAATGTAATGTATAACTCCTATGAAAATGTTCAAAAAGTGCTCAAACTTCACATGTGTGCTAACAGTCCAGCCGTGAACACATCAACGGGAACGTTTTGAGATGTCTTCAAATGCCGTTGCCATGGCAACACAATGCTCACCATGAAACACGGTTTTCTCATAACTTCAGTGAAAATGCTTGAAATGGCCCAAAACTTCACAGGTTTGGTAACGATGCAGCCATCAACACATCTAAGCGTATTATGGGATGTCATCAAATGCCGTTGGCATGGCGACAGATCATTCACCATCAAGTTAGTTCAAAAGTTTACAGTTCAAATATTCTGCTGCTTTCCCAAGCCTTTTTACTTTCTTTTCTCATCTTAATACAAATGCATTCACTACTACTTACATCTGATATTTAACTCCTTCAGCCTATTTTCAGCTGCAGAACCCATTCAACTATTACATTATTCAGCTATTTCAGGACATCAAGGCTATACATGTTGTTTATACCTTTTTTTAAACCTTTTCTTTGAAATATTAAGCTTTTTCTGCATTTTTTTAGCTAAAAGCAGCTACCATTCAGCTAATAACATATTCAGCTTTTTCTGCATGTTCAGCTAAATTCAGCCATAAATGTTCACAGTTTACAGCATTCGCACGCATTGTCTGCAGGAAATGCATTTTCTAGTTAGCTCAGTCCGTAGTCCAAAAGTAACAAAAAAATATAAACAATCTCATCTATTCAGGTGATCGGGCCCTATATGGGTGCTATCCGCGTGCTGATTTTCAGATAGCACCCTGCTAATTAAACAACTGCAATAAAACAACTACTTCAGACTGACTAACACCTGCAGCTAAATCCAGGCAAGCAATGCACAATAACCAACAGAACCACATCAGAAATTGCACACATAGCTACACGGGCAGTTCAGGCAACAGGTATGCCACAGAGAGAAAGGGGTGTGCATTTCACTCACCCTATTTGAAGAGGAAGGCCATTCTCCTGTCTTTCATGGTGGCGAAGTGGTCAATAACAATGTCAAAGAACTTCCCAGTGGCCTTTAGGTCCTCCACAACAACAGAGTCAATGGATATTGTGGCTAGGTTGACAAGTCTGTCCTATCCACACGTGTTCCTCAGATACGTTTTTATCCTTTTTAGACACGAAAAGGAGCGCTCTGCTGATGTGCTGGTGGCTGGTATCGTGAGCATGAGCATGAGCTGAAGTAGCTTGTAGACCTTGGAGAGTGTGCCCTGTAGGTCATCCTCAATAAGAAGCTCTATCAGCTCTCCTGGTGGCTTGTGAAACAACCTGTTGTTGTACTAACCCAGTCTCATGGCATTTCGTGTTATAGTCACGACATTTAATCTATTGATTCGTGTTCACCAACATGATTTTCCCCTTTTTCTCGTGTCACACAGAACGATTTTAAAAGCAATGTATTATGTTTCGTGCCTGCAGCACGTCTTTTTGTCCGTTCGGGTCTTGGAAGACCGGAAGCTGTGGGGTTCATAAAAACATGTTCTTACTCAATATCAAGTCACGATTATTGTTTTTATTTTAAATCGTATAATGTCGGACTTTTTTTGTCGTCTGTGAGGAAAAGAAATGGCTCAGAGCCTCAGAATACTGAAATCTGTATTTTTTTAAATATTTTTTTCCTTCTAATTTGTTATTCTTTTCTAAATAACACACTGTTATTTACTCACCAATAACACACAATTATCCTTGTTTTTATTTATTTGTATAATTCCATAATCTCTGGCTTTTTTGGCGTCCGTCAGGATCTGAATTTCAAAATAAAAATAACCGGAAACAGACGTAGGCCTGTATGGGACATTTCGAGCATCATTGCGATTGTCAACATTTCTGAGTTTAGGATGGCCGAAGACACTACACTACCCATAATCCCCAGCTATCATTTAAGACTACTGTCCCCGTGATTAATCTTCAAGTTCTGGGATTGGATGTTGGAGTGTGATAGAAATCAACACGTAGGCTAATGAAATAAGACCCCACGGTTTGATGATTGATAGGTGTGTGGGCTGTCTTTCATTTTGACACACAGAACAATGGGGACTATCCACCCTTATCCACAATGTAAAGTCATTCACACAGCCTCTTCCCTCTTCTCTCTTACCTCATTCACACCAACGGTGTTTCAGGGCCGGTTCGGAGCTGGAGTTTGAAAAGCACCGGGTTTTCCTGTTCACACCGTAGCAGAGCAACCTCTTAGCTCCGGAATCCGGTTCGTTTCAAGCACCAAAAAATTGTCCAGCCAGAGCAAAAGCACCACATACGTCACGCTTACGTCGAGGCGGGGGCAGGGGCAGATCAATTCCTGAACAACAACAAAAAGCCCGCGTTTTATCCAGTTTGTACACAACGATGGAGAAACTTAACAAGCAGCAGTGGTCCACTGAAGAGACCAGCTGCCTGCTGGGAATCTGGGCTTCCGAAGAGGTACAGAGGAAGCTGGAGCACAATCGGCCATTGTTGTTGTTGTTGTTGTTGTCGGTGTCAGCTGTGAGGGGTTTCCGCGCGGTTTGGCTTTATGAAGCAGGCACGCAAACGGTACGTCATGACGCAAACGATGACGCAATGACGCAGCACCAGTCGGACTCTGGGCGGTGTGAAAAGAGCCGGAGCTAAACCGAAGAACCGGTTCTGAACCTGAAAAGCTCTAGCACGGAGCTTAAACCAGTGTTGCGTTGGTGTGAATGAGGTATGTGAGCAGCGCAGGTTCAGCTTTCAGAACAAAGTAACAAAAAACGGCATTCATTTTTTTAATATGTCGTGTAGTAATAGATTTATTTATTTTTCTTCTCAAGAGAATGTGTATTTTATGTCAGTATTTCAAAAGATCTCATCGGGGAGAATCCCCCCAGACCCACCTGCAGGGTTTGGGTTTTCAGCATGTCAACTCTTTCACCTGTGGAGAAATGGCAGGATTGGCTCCAGGTCACCCTTTTTATTTACTACAAGACAAATGTGCCTTTTTATTTCATACAGTTCAATTTGGATTGAGACAGGGAAATAATCTAAACCTCACGCATGGCGTTTCACTGTCAAGGGGAGCGTGTATGTAATTACATTGCAAATACTGACTTGAGCCCCACCACTGTATGGGTTAGCCCTACCATAGATTACCCAACAAAAATACTCATACCAGTATTGCGCATGCGCAGATCTAAGATCCAGTAGAAATTATAAAAAGTAAAAGTCTGCTGCTTATTGTTCTACTAGGCGAAAATAGAGTCAAAGAGTATATGAGAGTGAGAGTGAGTTAATTAATATATTTGGCAGTTTGGAGTAAGTCTGTAGATTTGTTTGTGTGTGTGTATAGGCCTCTCACGATAATTAATTTTGTTGGATACATTTTCCCGGAAATTATTGCTATAAACGATAATATTGTCGCCACCATTGTATGACCATTTCAGACCACTGACATAATGATAATATATAATAATAATTCAAGTACATCCTTTCAAACTGCTAGTCACACCCTCGAGACCCTCATGTAAATGGAAATGTATCAAGTTCATTTTTATTTATTGTACGATAAGTCAATTAATTGCTTATCGCGACAGGCACACAATAAAACAGTGGAAACAAACATGTGTTTGACTTTCATTAGTGAATGAAACTGTGTGCCCTTTATAGTCTGTGTCCAATATTGTGTATTTGTATATATTGTATATATATCCTATGCTAAGGTCCCGCTGCTGACACGATAGCAGTCATTTTGTGCGCATATGTGTAATTAAACCATAGACTTTATATATAAATGGACGTAGGGTCCGTGACGTCACCCATAGGATTCTGCAGAGTTGCAGAGAAGCCCTTAGTAGGCGGAGTCGGCCACTAACGGCTCGACAGTGACGTCAGAGTTCAACTCCCGCCTACTCCAGCCTGCTCCAAATAAGGGCAAAGAGGCGGAGCCGAGGCGGGACCTGCTGCCACCGAGCTGGAAGTTCCAGCGAGCTGAAGCTACCAAGCTAAGCTAACATGCTCCCCATCTGCACACTGCCGTCGCATTTTACGTTTCTAAGGTAAGCGGACATGAAACTATTCAGCAAAACTATAAATAATAATCTAAGTTATTGAGTTTTTAGCATAATACTTCAGAATCTTAAAATCCCTTAACGTTTGTATGCAATTGTGCTAAATTCAACACTGGAATCAAGCAAATATTAATATGTTTGCATGACATTAGTTATTTATATTTTGATATCACTTAACTATACGTTTAATACATTTAAGTCAAGCTAAGGTACATGTGATGGTAGCTAGTTAGCGCTCTTACCTGTGAGGCCTCCTCCAAACAGCATAATAACCAGACTATCATTAAAACTAAGCACCAGTTCTAGATCCTTGACTTTAGACAAACAATTCAAAAGACAACATGTATTTAAAGACCAATCTTTATTTGAATGTGCCTCTTAACCTGAGATATTAGTTATACAGTAATAGTTTTGACAATCTAAAAAAACGGAGCAACTCAACAGTGAACTTTATATTTCTTATTGTCCAAAGCATTTATTATTTTCATTTTCCCCCTCCACTGACACATGCCTTCTTTATTTGAGCGACCACATCAAACAAGAGGTGGACTAGGGCAAGTACTGCGGCATGGTGATGCTGGACCTACAAAAGGCTTTCGACACTGTCAATCACCCCATTCTGATTGACAAGCTAAAAGCAATTGGTTTTGATAAACTATCGGTGAGCTGGATGCAATCCTACCTGAAGGGGAGAGAACAGATGGTGGAGGTAAACGGTACTCTGTCCCCCCCCCCTCCCAGTGAGCTGTGGTGTTCCACAAGGAAGCATATTAGGTCCGTTACTGTTCCTAATTTATGCAAACGACATGTCATCAGCATGTGACTGCAACTTGTTCCTGTTCGCGGACGACTCAGCCCTGCTGGTCTCTGACAGGAGCAGATTGCAGGTTGAAAAAACCCTCAGCTCCGAGCTCGGCAGAATCTGCACCTGGCTCGCCGATAATAAATGATCATTACACCTGGGTAAAACAGAGTCCATTCTCTTCGGTTCGAAACATAATCTCAGCAAATCCGACGACTTCTCAGTTGCAGTGGGTGACATTATTGTCACAAGTAAGAAGGTAATGTAATGTAATGTAAAAGTAAGAAGGAAATTACATACCTAGGATCTATTCTTGAGGCAAACCTCTCCTGTGACAAAATGGCATCCAATGTAATACAAAAAGTCAATCAAAGAACTAGATTCCTATACCGGATCTCCTCTCTGGTAAACAAAAACACCCTGAAGACTCTGGCAGGAGCACTCATTCAAGGGTACTATGACTATGCTTGCACGTCATGGTACCATAGCACCTCCAAGGCGCTAAAAATAAAACTTCAAACATCGCAAAATAAACTAGTCAGACTACTGCTTGACCTTTCATCTAGAACCCACCTCACCTCTGCCCACTTTGACAACCTAGGATGGCTTAGAGTAGACGACAGAGTACAGCTACTTGCAATGGGCCTGGTCTACAAGATCCACTACACCTCTATGGTACCCATGTACATGTCAAAATTCTTCCCAAAGGTCAAGGAATACCATGATCATAACACCAGAGGGAGCTCCTCAAATCATGTGAAACCCAGATTTGGCACAAAAAAGGGGGAATACACATTTAGCAATTATGCCACATCAAGGTGGAACGCTCTTCCCACAACTGTAAAGGAAAGTAAAACTATACTTACCTTCAAAACCTCTCTTAAAGAGCACCTTCGGGGGAGAGCATTGCAAAACTGGCCCCGGTAATGGTACAAATCTCAACCTGTCGTACAATGGACAGCTTCCCCCCCCCCCCCATCTATGTATATACTCGCATTTTAGACTCTGTTACTAACTGTATATCTGTAGACTTGGTATGTCTTAAATGTCCGGTTAGGATGTATTAGAACGAAATCTAAAATGAAAATTGTAAATAAGCAATCTGTATGTAAAAAACCACCTGTATGTAAATTGTAAATAAGCCATCTGTATGTCAAATATGTCTTATATGTCTTAAATGATATGATGAATTGGAAATGGGGGACCCTGATGTAAACAAGACGAAAGTCTTTCTCTGGTCTGCATCCCCTTAACAATTGTATGTTTTGAGCTGTACTGTACTGTACCCAATATACAAGCTGTTAATAAACTTTTCAATCAATCAATCAAACTCATATTCAGTGTGGACGGATTGAGACAGCATGGTGTCCAGAGAGCTGCAGAGACTTCAGGGAGAAACCTCCGTGTGATGGACGTCCTGTCTGTTGGTTTGGAGAGGACTGAGGGTCTTTCCTCAGCGAGGAGGACCAGGCCTGATGGAGGAGCCCATGTCTGTCACTTTATTTGACTAAATGTGTTTACTTATACATTTAATAGGTTTACACCAGGGGTCGGCAACCTTTTTGATATGAAGTGCCATTCAAAAAAAAAATTGTTATCAGCGTGCCAACGATCGAGAATTATCAACGGGAAGGCGGGGGAGCCTCGCTGCGGGGAAGCAGTGTGTGGACCTGTCAGCGCAACTTACATGATGCCAAATTTAACAAACACATTTAAATAATTGGTTTAAACGGCATAATAATAAGGACGATCGTCCGTTCTGTGATTCTCCAGAGCACACATGTTATGATATTAGGGTCATGCGGAGTGAGATGAGATCCTGTCCCTTTAAGAGAGAGAGAGAGGGGTGTGGCGACAGTGAACAGAGGTCTGTGATGTATTTTGTGAAACAAGAACAGCTAAATAAATGCAACGGCCTCCCAAGAAGAGCTCGCCTCTCTCCAGTCATTGAAGCTAAAGTGGGTTATTGAACCTGAAGCTTGTTGCTTCTGCCCTCCTCGACTACGGTCTGGGAGCCGACAGGAAAGTTCAACAGATGGCCAGTCCGCCCCTTTGTAGCATATTATTTCGATGAGCAGATCGCCACTGGGCTTTCAACTAAAGACACAGCCACGCAAAAACTGCGGCATTTGTACAGCTCCTTATGGGTACTGCAATTTGTGAAGTGCTTTCCTCCGTGGTGAAACGATCAGCACCACGGAGGAAAGCGGCAGAAAGTCACCTGGAGATAAAGAGAGCGGGGCTGCGCTGCGTGCATGGCTTCCTTCTGCAGGTAACGGGGAGACGCGCTCTGGCAGCGGTCTCGTTCAGGATCCGAAGATACTATTTAAATATTTGTGCACACTTATTCCACTTATTCCTAGTGTGCCACTGGTTACGGTGCCGCGTGCCAATGCTGGCACGCGTGCCAGGGGTTGCCGACCCCTGGTTTACACCTTCTGTCCATATGTGCTTTTTATTTAAAACGTTTGATGAAGTTTTGGTTCACATTTCAATAAATTGTATTTGTATTTGCACTCCTTTTGTCCATTATTCTTACTGAAAATGTTAGATTACACATTCACATCTGACTGAAGATTGGCCCCATTTATTTGTGACGTTGCAAACTCTGCGGACAAGGCACAGGTGATGTGAAGCTCATCAAGTGAGGCAAATAGAAATAATCAGCTGATGGAGTGTAGATGTGGAAATAGGTGCATTCGATCAGCTGACTGTGTTTTCACAATAAAAGTAGTTTCTTAGTGAATGTCCTGTACTGGTCTTAAAATCTCATAACATCAGCTTTTAATGTTCCTCTTGGATGTTCTTCTTGACCCTCGGAGAAGGAGAAAATGTCCTGTCTTTCAGGCATGTCCTTTCCTAACAAAAATGACAGGAAACATAAAACATATTATTGCAGAACAAGTGTGTTATTTATGAAAGCGGTGTGTTTGTGTGTTTAGGGGCTGTAGATATAATTATTTTGTAATTGTAATGTTTTTTTTTTTATTTCAACAATGAGCTACAAAGACAATCAGATTATGAATGAACAGTATGAAGTTCATCAACATTGAAATATATGTTATTATCAAAATAATATTTAACTGTTATCAAAACGTAGTGCAACTGTAGAAGCTTGCTCTGTTGTCTCACTGAAAGAATCACTTTTACCACGTTTTTTACAGACAATATTGAGAGATAAATAGTAGCAGTTCTCACTATGTGTTAAATATCTTTGCCTTCAATACATTAAATTAGAAAGCTGACAAAGTAATATTGCTAAACATCTAAATGTAACTTTTAGCATGGAAAAAAACCTCAACTTAACTGATGTGTAGGTGATCTAGTATTTAGTATTGTTTAATGGAATGTATATCAGTGTATTCAAGTCAATACTTCATTCATTTAAACCAATATCTTTCTTGATTCTTTGTACAGTATGAAAACAGAGTCTTTGTACCTGAGCTGATGTTCACTGCTGTGAGGAGTCCAGTTCTGTCTCTCACTCTCTGGTCCAGCCTGTCTGCATCACCTGGACACCTTAAACAAACAGATATATATGTAAAGTACCATGTGTACAAACAATATAACTGATTCTCTTCTGTTGAACATGTTGGATTGTGTATTGTCCGAGTCAGGGTCCTTTTTATTTTACTGTAACTTTGGAAGTTGTGTTACCAATGCTTACTGTTTGGTAATGCAATTAATAAAAACAACAAGGTTTGGGTTCGTTCTTCAGATGACTGTGACGTTAACGTGTAAGCTCAATAATGAACTCCAGCTAAACCAACCATATTGTAATATCTAAGTAATCATCTTGAACAGGTGAAAATTACTTTTGCGACGCATTCATCACAAGAAGTGTAGCAAAAGTCAAGGCCGCAGATTCGTGGATTTATACTGCCACAGAGCAGATTCGTCAAGTTGTAATGACTGATTTGAGAGGTTGTAATAACCAAGTTGCAGTTGTAATGGAAAATATATTTAAAAAATATATATTTTTCTGCAAGTGAACATTTCATCACTAAGTTCATTTTTTTCTACAAGCTACAACACTTTTTTTTTCTTCTGTGACTTCCAATTTGGTTCACAGTTACGTGGATATTTTATTCAAGTGTAAATGTATGCACACAAGCTCAGATTATTTTTCTGCAAGTGCTCACATCAGGTTTTACACGCTCTCACCTTTTGCACCATATCTACCTTCATACAGAGCTGGCTGCTGTCAGACGATCAGCTGTGCGGCGTCATCACAAACGGACGTCGCTTCACGTGACGCTCCGGAGGAAAGGACGTCCCATTGCTCTTAAAACTAATTTCCCTGCTTCTCGTGGTTTCCTTGCGTCTCTCCATGCTTCCCTGGTGGGAGGGACTACACGCAGGGAAACGACGCAAGTGAGGGACGCAAGGATTTCATTGAACCGAAGCGAGATGCAGACACAGACAGAAGCAAGCAGCAGCGGTGAGTGGCAGAGCCATCTGTTTCAAAGGTAAGTCAGTTGAAAGCCGAAGTTCAATAAACATCACAATCCTCTATGCTGAAGTTGCAAAAACACCACGATCTTATGATCCAATTATATCAGTTTCCCAGTTACACTGAAAATGCCCGAATAATGCACGTTGTTAGATTGATGCATAGCCAGTGAAGCCAGCGGTCGACTGAAATCTAAACAATAAACATGTTACAAAAAAAGATACACATGTCTCACAAATTAAAATGAGTCCTAAATTCATGAGAAACTGCTTCATAAGAAATGCTGCTGGAAGCTCCCTGCACTTCTTGTTTTAAGATGTTGAAAAGTTAATTAAACATATGCTTAAAGGCATTTAAACGAAGTTTGGAGTTTGTGTTATTCTACGTTTTGACACCAAGATTTTCTGATTTTACTGCAAATGTATATCGGTTCCAAATATCGGTTATCGGTCTCCTCGATTACTAATAATCGGTATCGGTATCGGCCTTGAAAAAGCCATATCGGTCGATCCCTAGTATACATACTGTATACAGTAGATGTATCACCTTTAATCCCCCTACCTGCGCATGACCACTGAGGACAGATAGAGAGGTGGAAGAGTATTCAGATGTGTTGAATTGCAGAGCCCCCCTCACACATTAATGATGTGTTTTGTGCTCATCTACAACTAGCTCTGAAACCACTGACGTAGTATCAGTAGCTCGGTGGCTTAACACTGCTGTAAATTAATTTATGGATGAATCAGTGGAGTTATACAGGTCTCTCTCTCTCCCCCCCCCCCTCTCTCCCCCCCCCCCCCCCCCCCCCCCCCCCCCCTCTCTCTCTCTCTCTGGTCTCCTGTCACCTCCCAGTCCACATTGATATGCACTGTGTGTGTTTTAGTATATGAAATGCGCTGAAAAACTAGCCTACATCTCAGTTACTCAGCCACGACATTCGTGTGAATAAATCCCTCCGCGCCCCCCAGCGAAGAAGAGCGCTCCGCCGCAAACATCCTCACACGACGCCATCCTCCGGCAGGGACTGACAGCGGTACATGCTCAGCCCATCACATCCAGACCGTCTGCTGGGAGGAGGCGGCCGGGACTGCAGCTGCATTGCGATGCAGGGATGGAGAGTCTGAGGGAGAGGTGCGCGTGAGCCACACGGCTGAAGCACGCAGAGTGCAGGAAGCTGCTGTCTGCAGGGGGGAGGCTGCTGTCTGCAGGACCTGCGCACACCTCTGGAAGCTGCCGCCGTGCAGGGCCGAGGATCTCCGCAGCGCCGCAGCGTTTCACAGGGAAACCGTCTCCATACGTGACTCGGAGCCCAACGCTGCCCTGGTTCGGGATCTGAGAGGGAGGGGGGACCTAACGCGGCACCCCGCCCGTCCCGCCTCATTTGGACTGCAGGGATAACGACCTAAACTGTGCTCAGATATCCCCGCGCAGAAAGCAGCGAGCAGGTGTCGGTGGCACGGCTGTCCTGTCCTCCATCCCGCACC
Source organism: Gymnodraco acuticeps (assembly GCF_902827175.1). NCBI lineage: Eukaryota > Metazoa > Chordata > Actinopteri > Perciformes > Bathydraconidae > Gymnodraco > Gymnodraco acuticeps. Next base: position 7,996 of record NW_022992054.1, on the reverse strand, counting down.
TCTGCGCCAAAGGTAAGCTCCGCCAGCAGTGCGCCGTCAGGAATGGAGGCAGCGTAGGTGTCTTTCAGCAGCGATGGTGATAACCATGATGGGGATGTTGCTCAAAACAGTCTAATCTGTCATTAAACCGCTGCAGCGTCGTCTCGTGCGTATCGTGTTCTGCTGCTGTTGTTGTGGTTTTGCACTGATGGGGATAATTGAGCGAATTTCTATGTTTCATGCATGCGTCTTGCGAAAGAGATGCATAAAAAGAAAATGACGTAGGGAATTCCCACAGTAATCCAATAGTGAGCGGTGACACCTGCACATTGGTGCGGTCCCGCACGGCCTGCATGTGCGCAGAGTGGCGGCCTCGCAGCCACAGTGATTCGGAATGATTAAAGTTGGAGACTATCGGTTATGTAACGCGATTTTGCTGACGTGATGTTGCTGTAAGAGGGGGTTACCTTCACGTCTCTCTAACTCTGAGGTGTGGAGATGCCCACGGTGCAGAGTGCTGTGTTTACATTAGAGCACACATAGGCTACCACACTGTCATGTATAAATAATGACATTATTTTGTGCTACTCTATGTTCCTTCATATGGCCGACAGTGTCTGCGTAATTCTACTTTGTGTATCTTGAAGGATTTGACTGAAATCTGCAAAACGGCACATCTTTCTCAAACTGTGATACATTAGCAAACCTGTAATCTGAGACCAACTGGAGCAAGCAGAAATAGAGTTGTGTTGGATTGTTAGAATGCAGATCATCAAAAAAAAATCCTCACTTGACAGAATTGTACAAGGGGACAACCTGTCCAGATGTAGCATGATGCCAGGGGATGTAGCTGAGGAGTATCAGCGAAGCTTCTCAGTGGTAGATGTTACTGACAGAGCCGAGGGTGAGAATAAGTAAGAACATCCAAAATGCCCTCAAGGTACAAAAGGTATGCTAATGCTACACATTTGTTTTGACACCATTTAATATGTGTTTTAGAAGTATGGCTGTACACATGAACAGACGTTCCATAGAACAAGCATGTATGCTCATGTGCAGCATGTTTTAACCAATGACAGGTCTCTCCCCAGTGCCACCACTCATCAATTAATCTTCTAATCCAATAATACCTCATAAAAAACGCCTATACTACTGTTAACAAATTCATTAATATAGTCATTTTTTCTTAATTTTTTTTGTAGATGCTGTTTTTCAGCCTCTTACATGTTTCCTGCTTTTCTCTGTTTTATATTATACATAGTGAATGGATCTGGGGTTTTGACTGACTAAACAAGAAATGTATAGACATTAGGCTACTTTAAATCAGGGGTGGGGAACCTCCGGCCTCCTTCAAAGTCCATTAAAAGTTTAAATGGACTTTGAGAATTTAGGAGGGGCATTTCTCACAGTCTTCCCACATTTTATAGACCAAAAGATGCATCTATTAATGCATAAACTGTTGCGCATTTAAATCAATAAAGAACTGAGTAGCAGCTGTACTTCGTTCCACACGATGGTGATCAGAGCAGCAGATTAAAGCAGAGTTAAAGGTCACTTTGAGAATCCATCATAAGCCCTCTTAACATGAAGAGCAGATGTCCTTTAGTTGACCTGAGGTTGACTTCAGATGAGGAGACGGTTGATGTGTTGGACTGCTGAGGAAAATGAAATAAGGATGTCCTTTTATAGGCCATGTGTACAAACTGATCTTTAATGACATCTCCTTGCTAATCTTGTTACAACTGTTAGAGCACGAGTGCATAGAGTTTGGCAAGATTTAGCATTTTAAATCTCCAGCCAACTTTTCGTAGAGTTCAGAAAACACCTGTCAGGCCTTCACTTTCACAATATGTACATTTCTGCCACTAGGCGTCTGTCCATCAGAACCAACAAATTATGGAGATTTGTTGTGAAGTACTGTACTGTGGATCTTGCATTAGATTTGGTGTCCCTCATTGGTCATTAATAAGGAAGTCTTTATTGGGAGCTACATTATCCACATATGTCTCTTCACCTTAAAAAACAGAAACACTGATTATGCAGTTTTGCATTAAACGTGAAACTGCTTTATTAAGAGTTAAAGGTGGGGTAGGTAAGTTTGAGAATCCAACACATCCTCACTCCCAGGTCAGCCTATGTTGACGTTATGTCAAGTCCCCTGTGTCGGCTTTTTCCAACGCAAGAGGGGGGCAGCCCTTAGCGTACACTTTCAACTTTCCGGGATGTCCATAGTCCTCTATATAGCTCCCTAAACGTATGTTGTAGACGACTTGAGATCGAGAGCGAATGCTACCAGCAGATCCATTCTCACAGCGTTTATCAACCTTTTTCTTACTCAATATCAAGCCACACTTATTGTTTTTACTTCTTTATTTTAATTGAATAATGTAGGACTTTTGTTGCCGTCAGTTATGGGGAGAGTAGGGGCTCAGAATACTGAAATCTTTATCTGTATTAATGGACGTGCCGTTGTGCGATTGCGTTGCCATGCATTTTAGAAGGCCTCATGAAATACTTTAATGTAAATTAAAATGTAAATGTGAAGGGATGTCTGTAATGTGGTGATTGATATTATTCACCCACGGATCTATGGGTTGGGGTATTGTTCCGCACGGACATTTTAGTTAACCGGACTTCCTGTTGATGTGAAATACGAAAACATTTTTTAAAAATAAAATAATACTTTATTCCGAGTTTGCTTGCTTTTCTCTTTGGAGGTCATCACATAACGGCATTGTAATACACGGTTCGGCTGCATTAAATATTACATATCTGCCGTAGTTCTTTATTTATAGAGCCCTGCTGAGAAGACTTCTAGACAAACAGGAGAACTGCCGCCGAAACTGAATACGTGACGTGGATCATACATATATCAGCAATTAAACAATATCTTCCATTTCTCTTCACAATATAAGTCTCCTTGCAGTATCAACACTAATTCGGCTGACTTTTATATTTGATCTAATCGGTATATTGGTATATTTACACCATAACGGTGCACAGCTGATAGAAAGGGACACCTGGTGGTTAAAGCACGTTATTGAAATGTATTATTTTTATTATTAGATATTAATAGGAGACACAGACAGACAAACTAATAAGGCTTTATTTAAACATTAAAGAATACTTTAGGTTAAGGTCTTATTTTAAATAAGAAAAAAGCTTTGGTGGTATAAATATTAAGCCTGACAAAGTACTAATATATTGCTTTCCTGCAATGTTAACTACTGTGAAAGAGCCTTCTTTCCACCTTTCTTAAGCTCCTTTTGTTCTTTGGTTTTAGCGCCTGGCCGACGCGCTCACACATCACTCAGTCACCTTTCTTTTGGTATATTTATTTCCAAGTTATCCTTCTCTGCAGTGCAATGCAGCGGTCAAAAAACCGTGTGGCTTCACAACCAAACTAGAACCCAGAGTATCATCAGCAGGACTCTTTTAACCAGCTGAGGCAATCACAACACCAATCAGCCGCTCCGCCCAGCCGTGGCTGCGGATCATGATCACTTGACACCAATCAATTATACTCCATTACATACATTAAATGATTAAATAATACAAATAATAAATCAACGTTTTGGCTCCTACACTCCGGCCCCTAATTGTTATGGAATCACACATGACAATTACTAATAAACATAAAATGGAGAGCCAATACAAAACATTTGTTCAGGGCTTCTGACCCTTTGTAGGGCGAATGTGTATTAACACATGAGTCCGTGTGTGTAAATGTGCTTGTGTGGTGCAAGAGGGGAAGGGGGCTAGAGCTCATTTTGGGACTCGACCAGCAGTAACAGCTTTGTGATGGGTCGACGGAGTGTGCTGGTTTTTGTCTGTACTTCCACTTGTCGTACAAAACCTCTCGAGTCTGGCAAGACTTGCGTTATTCGTCCCATGAGCCAGGAATTTCTTGGAGCATTTTCGTCGACGATATGGACAATGTCCCCTGTTGCGAAATTCCTCCTTTTCCTGTTCCACTTTTGCCTTATTTGGAGTTCCGGTAGGTATTCCTTGGTCCATCGCTTCCAAAATAAGTTGGCCATGTACTGAATTTGGCACCATCTTCTCTTCCCGTGGCAGTCGCTCGGATTGAAGACACCAGGCGGAAGAAATGGTTTTGATTTGAGCAGCAAAAGGTGATTTGGAGTGAGGGGCTCTAAATCTCCAGGGTCGTTGGAAACAGTCGTTATCGGTCGATCATTTATGATCGCCTCCACTTCGCAGAAAAGTGTGGCAAGTCCTTCCTCGTCAAGCTTCTGTTCTTGCGTGAGGGCACTGAGAATGCGTCTGACGGTTCTGATTTGTCTTTCCCAGATTCCTCCGTGGTGGGAGCCTGCTGGTGGGTTAAATATCCACTTTACTTCCTCTTTAAGAAGCTTGTTCTGGATTTGTGTGTGGTTTAACTCTTGTATTGCTTCTTTTAGTTCACGTTCAGCTCTAACCAAATTGGTTCCGTTGTCTGACCTCATGACCTTGACAGGGCCTCTTCTTGCAATAAATCTCCTGATGGCATTAATGCAAGAGTCAGTGTTGAGACTGTGTGCAAGTTCAAGGTGAACTGCTCTGATGTTTAGACAGGTAAAAATTACACCGTATCTTTTAACTGTGGCTCTTCTCTGTTTCAACTCAAATGGGCCAAAGAAATCCACGCCCACGTTTGTGAAGGGCGGATCATCAGGGGTAACTCTTTCTTCCGGCAAGTCTGCCATGAATTGCTGACCTTTTACACCACTGAGTTTCCTGCAGGTTACACATTTAGAGAGGATTTTTCGGATTGCAGAATTTCCTCCAGGAATCCAATATTTCTGCCTTAAACCTGACAGAGTATGACTCCTTCCACTGTGCCCTATGTTCTCATGGACATGTCTGATGAGGAGTTGAGTCACATGATTGTTTGCAGGTAAGATAATTGGGCTTTTGGCTTCGGCTGGCATTGCGGATTTCGATAACCTTCCGCCAACTTTTACCAAGTTGTTCTGCAGAATGGGTGCCAGTTTGTGAAGATGACTGCTCCTTTTGACTGCAAGTCCTTTCTTTAGCGCAGTTATCTCATCCTTAAATGAAGCGGACTGACAAAACTGAATTATGGCAGCTTCCGCTTCCTCCAAGTTTTCAACAGTGAGAGGTCCTTTTTCATGTTTTGCTCTCTTTTCCTTCAAATCCATTTTTGCCCTCGCCATCAGAGCGGATTTTATGCGTAGCATCCAGACCACAGCTTTTTTCAGGCGATGCCAGTGGGAATAGTAAGTGAGCAACTTGTTCACTGTACTAGAGCTTTCTTCCATGGGGTTGAGACTTACGGCAAAAACTTTGACTTCAGGGTCGCTGGCTGTTAGAGTCAAATCTGGAGATTTAGGCCACTGATGCTCAGGGAGACTAAGGAACTCTGGTCCCCTTAACCAGGTTTCATCTCTCAGAAAGCGACTTACAGAGATTCCCCTTGATACACAGTCAGCTGGATTCAGGCAACCATTAACATACCTCCATTGGGAAGTCTCTGAAGCAGATCGAATGACTGCGACTCTGTTGGCGACGAAGGTGTGGAATCTTGTAGTTTCATTTTGTATGTACTTCAACACAGACGTGCTGTCAGTCCAAAACACGGATGGCTGGAGTTTAAGCTCCAACTCTTCCTGTAACATTCGGTCCATCCGGACGGCTACAGTGGCAGCGGTAAGCTCCATTCTTGGGATGGTCACAGGTTTGAGTGGAACTACTCTGGCCTTACCCATGATAAAGGAACAATGAACTGCGTTTGCTTTGTTCATCAGGCGAAGGTAAGATACTGTTCCGTAACCACTTTCACTAGCATCTCCAAAGTGGTGAAGCTGAGCTGAGACTGGATCTCCAAAGTTGAGTGGTGTGATGCATCTTTTGACTTTGAAGTCTCTCAGTAATTGCAAGTGGTGTAGCCAGCTCAACCACTGTTCCTTACATTCTTCAGGAATATTTTCGTCCCATCCTAGTCTTATTCCTGTTAATGTTTGCTAGATTTGCTTTGCAGGGAGGATCACAGGGGACAACATACCCAGCGGATCAAATATAGAGCTCACTACTGACAGAATACCTCTCCTGGTAAGTGGTTTATCCTGAGGAGTAAATTTGAAATGGAATGAGTCCGTTTCCGTGCACCACTGAACTCCGAGAGCTCTTTCAACAGGTAGGGTACTTTTATCCAGATCCAGATCCTTGATTTCCTTTGATCTACTTTCCTCTGGTATTGTTTGTAGTAGAGCTCTGCTGTTGCTTACCCATTTGTTTAACTTGAAACCACCCTTATTGCACAGGGTTTTAAGTTCGTGAGCGATTATCACTGCCTTCCTCTCGTCTTCCATTGATTTTAGGCAATCGTCCACATAAAAATTTCTTAGCATCGAAGAGACAGCCTCTGGGCTAAAGTCATCCACATTGTCTCTTGCACACTGTTGTAGGGCAAAGTTGGCACAACTAGGCGAGGATGTTGCTCCAAAGATGTGTACAACCATTTGGTACTCTTCTAGCTCACTACTGAGATCTCCATCGGGCCACCACAAGAATGTGAGAAGATCTGAGTCTTCCTCTGGCACCTGATGGAACATGGCTTCAATATCTGCCATGAATGCAATGTTCTTCTGCCGGAATCTTGTAAGGACACCAATAAGACTGTTGGTTAAATCTGGGCCTTGGAGAAGACGTGCATTCAGAGATGTGCCCTGGTAAGTTGCACCGCAATCAAAAACCACCCTCAGTTTACGCTTTTTTGGATGGTACACGCCGTGGTGTGGAATATACCAGCTCCTTTTGCTTTGATTTGCCTTGTCTTTTTGTTCAGGTGTCATTCTGATGGCAAAACCTTTATCAACAACATCCGCCATGAACTCTTTGTACTCCTTGTATAATTTGTTGTTTTGTTGGAATTTTCTTTTTAGGTTCAAAGCTCTTTGTTCAGCAACACGTCTATTATTGGGAAAATCAAGTCCTTTTTCCTTTAATGGCAGTCCAATACTGTAGTGTCCGTCTACTAACTTGACAGAATTAGAGACACTTTCCATGAACTTGTGATCCTCTCTTGACATTTCCAGACGCTCCTTGTGTTGATGTTCTGGAAAGTCCAGCTTCACTTGCTGCTTCAACAATTCCTCGATTTCCACAACAGAAATTCTGTTTGCTGTAACGACTGGCTTAATCCAACGAATCGTATCTGACCTTCCTAGAGGTCCATTTATTGTCCAACCTAAAATGGTCTTAACAGCGTACGGGCCATTCCCTTGGCTGTTTATGACTTTGCATGGCTCTAGAGCTTTTGGCACGTTGCACCCAATTAGCAAGCCAACCTCTGCATCAATTTGTGGTATATTGACCTCTTTCAGGTATTCCCATTGTCCCACATCCTCCTGAGAGGGAATATTTGCCTTTCGTACTGGTATTTTGTTTTGTGAATAAACAGGTGGAAGTGCTACATACTGGTTACTTTCTAGACCACATATTTCAAGGTCACATGCAACAGATGCTTTAACTGACTCCTCTTTATTCATTGTTCGTAAGAGTATCTTCGTGTTGCGTCCAGTCACTTGAAGCTGCTGTAGAATGGACTCTGTGCAAAAGGTAGCCGTACTACCTGGGTCCAGAAAGGCGTATGTTGTTATGATGGTATTACCCTGTTTTGTTTTCACCTTCACAGGAACGATAGCCAGGGTGCCTTCAGGCTCACCGGCCCCAATATCCTCCTCCCGTGAATCGTCTTTATCCATATCCACTAAAGCATTTGCAACAGTCTTTACCTTTCCTTTGCTCGACTCGATATTACTGAAATGCAACAGAGTGGGGTGTGTGAGATTGCACTCTTTGCAGGTATGTCTTTGTTTGCATCATTTACTCATGTGGCCCTTTTCTAAACATCCAAAGCAAAGTCCTTTGCTTCTGAGGAATTCCAACTTCTCTTTGTGGGTGTTTTTGAGAATCTGATTGCAAGCAGAAAGATGGTGTTCTCCTTTACAGTAGATGCATCGGTTTGATTGGGATGTGTCACTGTGTCGGTTAC